>NC_142526.1:31255171-31555171 GCF_964205215.1 Stylophora pistillata
GATTCAATACGGCGATAAAATCATTTGAATCTTGCGTTCAATGCTTGTTCGTGAGGTTAAAAATCTATGTCACAATTTGCATATCGAGAAAGCCGTGTTTTACGGCGAAATCGAGATATCAGTTCTTTTACTATGGATAAATATTTCCTTGTTTCATTTCCTGAAAGGCGATGCGTTTTCAGAGTCAAATTTCGATTAGGTATCACAGAAAATTTCCGTCTGAACTTCAAGCTTTGCAAATGCAGTGTAAGTTTCGACATTATCAGCGACAGATTCAAAACGTTTCCTATGAATCTGGGCGCGATCCTTATAAATTAGAGATTCCAGCGGAAAAGATGTTTCGTAAAGAAAAACAATATCTTAGAGTTTCAGCCCTGTTTCATAATTGATGTATTCGCGATTATATATCTCACTCCGTGGCGTTTTGCCAAACGGACATCTGCTTAGATTTTTAATTAGCTGGTGAAACTCGCTGCTTCGAATAACTTATCGTGGTTGAGAATCGAGTTTATAGTTTCATACACCTGCAATGCTAGTAGTCTGCTAAACAATGGCGAAATGTTGTGTCAGGCCTTGTCTTAGACCTAAAATCGAGCAGTGCTAGTTTCGGCATTGTTTGTAAATATAAGTATGAGATTTGCTCGGCAAACGAAACGTGTCAATCTTCATTGAAAACTTTACATCGTAGCATGAATTTAACATCCATAAAAATCAACAAAATGAAGAAAATAAAAAATGAGAAATTGTCTCCAAACTGAGTACTGAAGTTCCGATTCGTGGCGATTTTCCGCTCTCTAATTGGTCGGAATCGTCTCAGAAATTAATGATACTATTTATAACTTTTTTTTCGCAAGTTTGTTCGCGAAGTCGTTTTCGAACGGTTTCGCAAAGAATCAAATGATTAGTCGAGACATACTTCCTATAGGTAATATTTTCCAATACCACTACGGCATAGCAGGAAAGAAAAGTATTTCGACTTCATGAATTATACACGAGAAAGCATGCCACTTTGAACAATAAAATATTCGCCCATCTGGCTCGTAATTTATTCTACCGTGAACTGTATCCAGCGGTTCATATTTTCAAACGGCAGCTTGAAGACTCACATCCGAGCAACAAACGGAGCACTTGACTAAACAAGGCATGCATTTGGAGTGAAATCGCTCGCTCGTGAAGATCATTAATTACTCAGGGCGCTCGACACATCAAAACTCACTTCAAATCACAACTGATAGAGAGAGAGAGTGAGTCACCGGCAGCTGCTTGTTACCGACTGTGTTATTCTCCAGTGGGGATAATACGACAGCGAAGGAACTACAAGCGCGTATTTAATAGCTTGAAATGGATCTGCGAGTTGTTCATGGAACCCGTGATTCTATCGTAGGGAGCATGTTTGCGCCTCGAGTGGAAAACCGAGAAGAGCCACAGTTTGCTGATTTCCGAAGCAGGGAGGCGGACAATATGAGACGGCCAGATGTCAGGCATAAGCCGTTCATGCAGCCAGTGTACAGAACATCCAAGGACATCGACAGCAGACAGCGAATCACGCCATCAGAACGACTCAACGGAGTGATTCGGCCCGAATTCACGAGGTGAGCCAACGAGGTTATTTCAATAATATTTGATCGACAATTCCTGGGTGGATTATTGAGAAAAATATATTGTGAGTATTCTCGGTGACTTAAGGAATAATTGAATTAGAAATCGGCTTTAAAAGAAGCTCTTGTCTCCCGCAAGGTTTTACCTATGCGACATACCTCCTACAAGGGCGGTAAATACGGCAAGTTATTTACTTCAACAATAGTTCTAAACTTGGCAATTTGAATATGACAATCTCACACAATGATGAATTTCAATCGGGACATCTCTTGTTCAAATCAGTCAACTTAAATTTTACCATGTCCTTAATTTTTATGTATTATTAATATTGCCTTCATTTGTTTTGCCATGTTTGTCATCTAATTTAATGAAAATTACACATTTGTCGAGGTTACACAATTACCCCGGCGAAAATTGCACAAACTGTTCATTAAAATTTGGTTTTAAACGGAGCCCTTTTAATGCTTCAACCGGTATAGCTTGAAGCTGCACAATCTCTACTCTGCAATATACAGAGTCGGGTAATTAATTTTTAATTACAAGCAACGTTTGAATAAATGATTAGGGCTGCAGTGTAAACTGGTAATTACTTTCGCAAAAACACCACTTATTTAGCTGACTTGTTCTTTGACATGCAGAGGTGAAATCAACAGACTTGCTCCGAACGAAACATTTAAAATATCGTACACAATGACCATGAAGTGGTTTGATACGTTTAAGAAGGAGGGTTGTCAAGTGTTATTGCTTCACTTTAACAGTAAATAAATGACTCCAATTTTTTCACTGCGATGGTCACTTTACGAACAAGTCATTTAAGGTCTGAAATAGTTTGATACAAAAGTCCGTACAAAACTTCAACATCTTGAAATAGTATTTGAAAAATTCTGACAAGACAGTAAGATATCGACCTTTACTCTGACCTAAGCTAACAGGCTAGTTTTCTACGCTTGAAAGATGCCTGAATTGATTTGCTAACCAAGGCAATCAAGCGCCCGCATGATGGACAAACCATTCTCTAGACCTTTCAGCATCAGACAAGAATCGCATAAGAAAACCGTTATGTTCTTGATGTATATGTAGAAATATGTAGAAATAAAATCAATATAATCTGTGGCTGGTATCATCTGTAGCAAAAGGCAAGGGGACCTTCTACGAAAAAGGGTCTGTTTTAGCTTGTTTACATTGCAGACAATTGCATAAACTCTTTCGGAAATCACTTTTAACTGCCGGTTCGATAACTAAGTTATACATCAACAATATCTTCTCTCGGTTGATATAGCATAACTTCCTTCTAATTCAGATCAAAGACTCCATAATTTTCCGGATCAATGAAGCTCATCTTTGAAGTAAACATGTCATCTTGCTCCGTAATTTCTTATCTCGTTTTAATGATTTCTTAGAAAACTTTGAATCACTCTAAACATTCCTCCAGCAACTGCCCTTTTCTCCGATTGTAATTATAAAAGTTTTTTTTAAAAATAGTTTTTGTCGGTATTTGAGATCTGTACGTGATCGGTGAAATAGAATGTGACAAAGCTAAGCTTGCATTTATATTTTTAGCCCAAAATTCCGAGAATAGAAAGCTGACAAAAGCTTCTGTAGTCTGCGCTGGTCCTGCATTTCAACTGATATAAATCGAGTTATTGCTTGACTGGTGTTCTGTTTTCAGCTCGAGTCAGAGTTCGGTTTGAAATCTTAGAGCTGGAGTGATTTCAAGGATGACACGGCAGCTGAGTTCACGAGAGAGCAGATATGACATGTACGGATTACTCACTCAGCGGATAAATATAATCCAGTATAATGGCATAATCTGTCTTAAGAGCACAATGTTATCGCGCTTTGCAAGATGTCAATCAGGTTATTCATAACAACAACAATAACAAAAATAACAATTCAACAACAGCAAAGAAAACATAGCGACAAAAACAACATTAACATGAACACATCCTTTTCGTTCGGGGTAACAGGAGCTAATCACGTTCTAACATATTTTTTTTAATTGCGGACCTACATTATGCATTGTTTTCTTTCATGCTAACTGAAGGCGCTCTCCGTAAGAGCAAACATATGGACATATGGAGTTAAACATTAACACAGTGAATGCGGGACAAGCCATTCCTCTAGTTTCCGGCATGTATTCTTAGACCCCGTCCGTGATGCTCACGAAAACCCGAGGGCCATAAGTAAACGCTGCTGCCTACGCTGAAACTATGAAAAAAACAACTGAAAGGAAAATTTACTTCGAATTATTAATGATTTCACTGCTAGACTAACTATAGGTAATTTCTGGAAGAAAAGCTCAAAATGACATGGCTCCTTAAATAAACGGAAGCATAAGTATAACGCTAAAAGCTTAAACAGAAATACATAGTTAAAAGTTAAAAAGGACGAGAAAGTGAAAGAGCGTTTGTGTTAGCCCCAGATTGAAACCACGCTCAACCGCAGTCGCTAAATGCGAATTTCCATTAAAGCAACTTTCAATTGGGTCAAAAGTGTTCCTAGTCACTTTGTTTTTGCTTTACGTTGTTCTGTGATTGGACCAGAAAACTCGCACCACTCGCTCAACCAATCAGATGCAAAACTGACACCAATCGAAACTTGGTCATCTGCGCTTTCCCGCGCTTGCGGTAGTTTGCCTGTTTTAATTTTGAGTTCTCATTGGTTATTGATGACGCAAACCTTTGCCGCGATTGGCTCTTGTAATTACTTGGTTTTGGTTTTACGACAGGGAATTGAAAACTGCTATGTTTTAAAATGTAAGCACAAACGGAAATGATATAAAGTATATAAATTCGTACTACGAAAACATAAGGAAGTAACGCTTTTTTGAGGGGAGCTTCGCCCGAGTTCACCGCAAATAGGAAAAGAGATGAAGTAAATATAATTGGTTTCAGCCTGAAAGCGAAAAGGCGTTTCAAAAGCTCCTGTACTTTCTTATTAGGTCGAGTGTAAACCGTTTCGATGAAACAATGAGATAAAACTCTTGAAAACACGCAAAAAAAAAAAAAAAAGTGAGGAAACAAAAGTAGTCAAACCGAGTCAAGACAAACATAGGCTTCAAATATTTACAAAATTTAGTTTTTTTCAAATAGCAACCTGTGTTCACTTTATCTTAGCATTTTCCAATCCATTGGCAACTCTGTTTGTATTCAAAAACATTTATGTTCTATTTGTTCCTCTACAACAGTTCGTTTCCGACGCGGTAAGAAGAGATGCTCTGGAATACTCCGGCCACGTTCATAAAATGTTCAGTTGTCTCAGTTCAAAACTGTCCAAAAACAAAAGCGACTGAATAAAAATATTTATTTTATTTGCGGATCATGTTTCCCAAACTAAGCTCGACCACGTAAGACCTAACAATGTTTCAGTATTTCTTCAGTGATGATTCATTCCGAGCAGATCTGTAAACTCAACGCAGAAATGAGCAAACTCAAGTTCTTGTCCTACCAGTTAACAGTGTACACTTTACACCTATCGGCTTTACTTGGCTGACCAAAGAAAACTCACATATTTTTCATAAATTATTGAAGAAAAGAATGAATTTGGAGGCGCTACTTGTGAATAACCACGATAATTTTTCGTCCAGCAATTGTCGAGGCATCTCCAGGACTTTATAATTGTGTCCAGTTATAAATTGAAAATAGCAAGAAATTTGACAGACCAGATTACTTTCGGAGGAAAAACAGTTCCTAATATGGAATTGAAGCAGCTGAATTTGAGACGACCTTAAGGCTCTATGAATATTCATTGAGCCCTCGAGCAGACAGCCAAAACCATCTGCCTCAGCGGATTGCTCAAATAAACCTTTCTTGAATTGAACCGAGCGGTCTTTTAACGAAGACAATCTACAACTTCATGTTCGTGGGGGTTCGCTGTCTTCACACGTCGCCGACGACTGCTCGCCATGTTTAGCTTTCAAAACAGAATGCTTCAACAGAAGTCTGGCGGAGTTATGGACAAACGGCCGAAACCGTGCACAAGCGAGGCACTAAGGTCACTTTAACTCTCTATTTTATTAATACATGTCGTAGACAAGTAGAGGCAGCAGTTACTACTTGCTGCGACAAAGTGCGCGCGAGGGCCAAAAACACAACTTCAGCGACGCGTCGCAAGACAATCTTCGCTGATTTATCGATCAAAGTATTTTTTAGGTAGGCAATAATAACGTTTTCAATGGAAGGGCTAAACTTGCGTACGAATTGATTTTTTTTTGCCTGGATTTGTTTTACGATCCGTATGGCTTCTTATTAACATGCAATTACTTATTCAGTTACATTATGGCTCCTTTGGACATTTCCGCGAGAAACATTTAGACTTTACATCTGTCACTCTTGGAGTAAACCTCGCTACTTATAATGTTATCGGAAATATTTCCGAAAGATTCATCCTAATGCACGCTCTCCTTTGTTAAGCTCTCCAAAGCGCAGATGGGACTAGCAAAATCTCTTTAAAACTAGCAGGAACTTTTTTGTTTTGTTTTACACGCTAAACAAGTTGTAACGAGCAACTATTCAAATACAGCTGCTGTGCAACTAATGCATATGCAACAAATAAATAAAAAAAATATATATTACGCGCTACCAAAATCTACATATAAACAGGTACCAGGCATTCATAATTTGTCGCTTTGAAAAAAGGCAGTGAATTAGCAAGTAGCGAGTTAATGCAAATCAAATCAGCATCAAAGATGAGCTTTTTCATAGTGCGGCTAGAATAAATAAGGGTTTTTTTTCACCTTGAAAAGCCGAAGTAAATCATAACCATCTGACCGGAATTTACACTATACAACTTTAGAGAAACAAGGAAAGGTCTCAAAAGAAAACGGAGCATTATTTTCAAGTGCATTTTATGATAACATTTCGGTGATCTAAAAAGGTTTATTTCCGAGCTTAAAGGAAGCGACTTTAAACTTTGCTAGAACCGCTCTGATTTTGATGTTTACGGTTAAAAATTTAATATCTCCTCTAAATCGGTTCATGCATTTGTTCTCTGTACGCTTTTTTTTACGTAAAGTGCCGGCTTTTGTAGTCACTTTTTCAAAACAGTGAAATCTCAAGAAAAAAAATTGGAAATGCAAATCAAAATTAACTTTTTAAAGTTTTCCCCCAGAGGGAAAACTACATCACAGAGATTTTCTTATTGATAAATGGCAGTCTTCCCATTTTTGATATTATTGTCTTCTGGTTCAGCACTCTCAGATTCACCTTTTTTATTCTTAGTAATGATCAGCGAAAAACTTTAACGCTCTAAGATCATAGCAATAATTTGGCACTTATGTGTAAACCCGCCAAGGTCATGTTCAAAGCTTCGCCAAGATGCTTTTCAATTTGTTTTCGATTGCGTTTGCTGAAGTTTCGTAGAGTAGTCGTGGGCGATGAATTCCATCAAAGCAGCTTCTAAACAGAGATCTTCGAGAAACAACCATTTATTGAAATTATATTCGATTCAAAAGACAATTGTACTTTTTTTCTTTTTTAATTTGGCCCTTGCTGTGGTTATCCGTTTTTTCCGCCGTGATTAATTAATTAATGAAAACGCTTGTACATAATTGCTTTCTTTTTCCGAGTACATCATAAGTGTTTGTTATTTATTTTCCAAGTTATGAAACCTGTTTTGCTATTATTTTTCATCGGTGAATAACGCAGTGAGAGTTTTTATGTGTATGTTTTCATTCTCTGATCAAAAACCTAAAAAAGAAAAAAAATTTTTACAGCACTGTATTTTGACACTTTTATTTCGCGCTTATATCCGAAAATTTTCGGGAAACTGATTAAAATGCTGTATTTTGTTGGTAATGGCTTTTTGCATGAGCTGAGAAGTCCGTTTTCACAGGTAATTCCTAGTCATCCTATTTCTAAAGGAGACAGTTAAGTTTCGGAAAGCTTTAAGGGTACAAATTTAATGTTAATAATATATTCCGGTTTGGAAGAGGGCCTGAAGAAGAGTTCTATTTTGTCGTGTTTTATTTTATGAAGAGATCACAAATCATTTCATAATCATTTGATTCTTATTGCCTATTGCGTGGACGGACTCGTGCGGAAAATTGAGCGCGCGCGTGTTCTACTTTCGAAATCACTCCCGCGCGACAGCTCATAGGGTTATCTGACCGTGTGCACCAGTCTGAAACAAGTCATACTTTTCATTTTATTTTGCAGTTTAGCTGATGTCTACGAAGGGGCCCTCCGTAATGTATTAGGCATACAACTCCACCTGGCACTTGATGATCAGCAGTCGTTTGCACAGGACGCCATAAATGATCTTCTTTTCAATCGTGAGAAATCTTTACCTGGCCACCACAGGGGAATGCGACACGATCAGAACAGTTGTATAAAGAGGGGAAGCGAAAACCACCAACACAGTCTTCCAAGCGATGGAAATAAAGACATAAAAAAGATAGGCTCCTTTCAGGGGCGCACTTCTCTAAGGGACCCTCTGCGGGTTTCTGCAGGGGGCTCTGCCTTTCACGTCCCCCCAAAGAAGCCACGATTAGATGAAGATATACCTTATTCCGAAAGGGGATTTCCAATGGAACACTACGCGCTTGCCCCAAGGATGACCTTCCCACCGGACTATCCCCCGAATTCCTTCCATTCCGCGAAAGGAGCACCGGGAATGTACAACCGAAGGGTCAACGCGCCCGAAGCTGTGTCTCATGCTTATGGGACAAACGGGATTCACATCCCTTCACCCAGGGATCGTTACTCTCTGTGGTCATTCGGTCATCATCGAGATCTCTCTGCTTTATTTCCGGTGCGGTGTTCTTCTGTTGAAAGCGATCGCAGGCTTCATCGAGGAAGTTTCGAGGACGAGCAACGGAGAACTATGGACTTCGATCGCGTAAATGGATTTATGCACCAGAAAACTGCCGTGCAGGTTAAAAACGAAAAGGACTCGAGAGATGAAATCACTAAACGCGATCAAAAACCAATTTTAACCGAAAAACGAAGCCCTTTGACCTCAGATAAGGAGACAGGACTTGAACGGGATTTGGAAAGAGACAAGCTATCGCCAAATTCTTCGTCTTCACCAAAATCTAAGCAGGTTCACTCTTTATTGATTCCTCGAAGATCGAGTCCAACGCACGGAGCTGTAGATTTTCGAATAAAAACGCGCTACCGAAGCGCGCTTAGAAAACTGGAAACCAGAAGAGAAGGAAGGAAAGGAAATGGTGACGATGATAAAGAAGAGTTTCTGTTCAAGTTAGGACTCGAAAGAATCGATGCTTGAATGGGTTAAGATTCTGCTGATTGACAACTGACAAAATAAATTCGAAAAAGAAAGAAAGACGTTTTCCATGTTAATCCACTGTAAAGTGATCGACGACTTCTACAGCAAGGTGTGACGAAGCAAAATTTACCTTCGACAGGCCAAGCATCTTCTTGAACAAATACAACTCGTGACGCCATGAATTGAGTAACTTGGTAGTTCGCGCATGTGCAAAGATGAAGAAGGAGAAGATTCAGTTAAAAGTAAATAATCGTCGTCATTTTGAAATCGGTTAGAGAACGCCTCGACGGAAGCGTGTTTTTCTTTGCGTAATTTAGGGATTTTTTGCCTTTGTCGGGAGGCTTACAAAATATATATATATTTATTGTTGATACTCGAGCGAAGTACACAGCCTCTTATTGCAAAAATTCAGCTTAAATCAGTAAATCTTAAATCTAGCTTACAAATTCGTTCAAAGAGCTGAATATAATGGTCGCAGTCGTCATCACTTACAACTATGGTAGAGATTAAAACTAATTTAGCCAGGTTTTGCTTTTTCTATTTAATGTTAAAGTATTTTGCGACGTTCACTTGAAAGAATGGCCGAAATCATACTAAATTATATCAGTGATATGAAAACAAATCTTGTTGAAATGAAAATAAAGTGCAATGTTTATCAACTGCAACGCAATTGTGGTTAACGACAAAACTTGCTACAAGTTGTTCTAAACTGAGTCAAAGCTGACTTATAGATAGCTAGGCTGCCTGTAATAAAAAGATTTTTCTCCTGCTTTGGACATTCTTTGGTATCATCGACAAAAAAGTGAAAAAGATCAATCAGTTTTTGCACGGAAGGAAACCAGTGGAACGCGATCGAGCAAAGGGGGTAAAATTCCAGAGAAACTGCGGTGCCGCATCACATGGTAGGTGGTATCGGGTGGTATCACATGGTAGGTGGTATCGGGTGATATCACATGGTAGGTGGTATCGGGTGGTGTCAAAATTAAGGTAATTTGTTGTTTTCAACCGAGGTGATATTGTAATCTAACACCGTAGAGAGATCAGTAAAGTATTAGCCCTTCGTCACACGTGAACGAAGAACACGTGTTGATGCTTGCGTGTGAAAGGAGATAAAAGTTCAGCAGTGATTCCATTTTCATTTCATAGAGCTACGAACTACCTACGAAGGTATCCCAGCTAGTTCTGTTACGGTGAGATTCCAAACTTTAAAACAAACAGGCCCAATACAAATGTCTTCTATCGGAAAAATATTTACAGGCATCGAACGTGCTCCAAAGGTGGGTAAAGGAAACAAAAGATTAGTCAACTTGTGTAATGTTACGCGCAAACTGTAACTCGTTCCCAGTTCTCTTATTTTTCACTCGCGGTATTGGGATTTTGATAGAGTGGCATGGCACTATCACTCCCTCTCCTTGCCTGCAGGTCCGAAAATTCGACAGATATTGCACTTCTTTCCTGTTTTTGTTCTGCTATTTGAATAGAAAATAGAAAAATATCAGTTCCAACTAGAGTTGATAGTCTCTTAGTTCCATGCAGATTTTAGACTGCAATTTTTTTTTAATTGCTCTCGTTCCTGCTCTTCGAGTCCGAGTCGAAAGCCTTGAAGTAGTCAGCGGTTTTCCTTCAAAACGTATGTTTCATTAGATTGATCTGTCACGAAAAATTAAGATCAGTGGAAAATGTAGACAAAATGTCCTCTTTACTGTTGAATTCAAAGAAACCCGTAGTGCAGTTTGAGAACAAATGGCATGAGCTTAAGCCCACAGTTAATAAACTTTTGAAACAACAAGCCGTCACAACGCAAGAATGGCAGAATCTCTTCTGGTAGGCCGAAAATTATTATATCGTAGCTTCCATGTAATTTTGTTTTCAATGGCGACTGGACGGCGGTCGTTTGTAAAAGAGTTACCTTTGTTCAAAGAATCAGTCAGACCGGCAATTGTACTTAAACCAAGGAAGTTCGTAGTTTTCTCTTCGCCACTAACCTCATAAATCAATTTTCGGCTGGCTACAAAATCGATCGACCAACATGTTGACGCTGCTGAACCGCATTGTAATGTGCGTTACATAAAATTAACTTAGACGTTCAAAAAGGCTTACTGCACCTTTTTTTACTCAGAATTTTAGCCTGAATATGAATTTTTGTAGTGTCTCTTTGCTCACACGAACTAAAAAAAAATTATTTTCTCATTTTTTTACGGGAAAAAAACACTCTTTATTTCTTGCAGCTGTCCATGGTGCTATTTCCATAGGCAGATATAGATACTTGTCTAATATTGACGTTATGAATAAACAGGAAACTCTACAGAGGATCTAACATGATCCCCAAGGAACAAAAAAATTTACCTTATCAAGGGGATTTTTCAAATGTTGTAAGGATCAAAGCCTTGAATTAGCCTTAGATTTAACTCTATAACTCCCAATTGATGTCTGATTGTTAATTCTCCCCTCTTGCTGCTACAGATTTTCTGGTAAATTTGTTATGAGAATTAGATGTTGGATCAAGATAACAACTTCTACCTGATGAGTTTGTTTTCTTGTTACCTACTTGCTAGGTAATGTATGGATTTTTTTAGGGAGAAGTTACAAGTTTATCACCTGGGAGTTTGAAAGTTAACCCTTTACCCCCCAGAGGTGATTATCATGTGATTTCTCCCTATACTATTCATACAATATCCAGCAAATGGGTCATGAAAATACTCAAACTTATCAGGTAGAAGTTGTAATCTTGATTCAACACCTAATTCTCAAAACTGATTTACAAGGGAAAATATATTAGCTAGAAGGGAGAATTGAATTAACAATCAGATCTTAGGAGTTTGAAGGTTAAAGATCACTTGCATAGTCTGGATGACCACTTAATTACAATTGGTCTAACATTTGCCATTTTAACATGGCTTGGTATCAGGACAACTTTTTGATCAACACAACTGAAACATCAACAGCAGGAATCTTCAAGAGACTTTTAGACCGAAAGCTCTAGTTTTTATATCCATAACCTTGAAGCTGACAAGAACCTTACAGACCAATATCAAATAATTGGATAAGGGCTTTAAACATTGGACTAGAATGAAATTGTTTTCAAAAGGTCATCTGCAAGTTTAATTTTTAAATTAAAACCTATGACTCCTATAGCAGATGCCAAATTTAAAGTTCAGTTGTTCAAAGCTACAGTGTACTGCTCCTTTCATTCAGATATAATTGACAACAAAACTACTTTTTATAATTTTGATACCTTTGCAGAGTGTTTATAAATTTGGATATATCGGCAAAGTTAAAGTGGTAAATTGGCCGCCATAACGATGACAAAAGCTGACATTTCGAGCATTAGCCCTTTGTCGGAACGAATAGAGGAATTGTGGTTTGTGTGTGCTTTTAAAGGCAGAGAATGGAGCTATGTTATTGGTGGGAACATGGCAACGAGAAAAACAAGAATAAATTAGTGGAATGAAAAGCGTTCGTTGATCCCTGTGGGATTTAGACTGCCGGTTTGAAAGATGAGCTTTTGTTCAAGATTTTTACGGCTTTCCGTGCTACCTAAGTGTAAGGAAAGACCGCAGATTGCCATATGTTGCTTAGAATGATTAGGTAAATTAAAATGTCTAGCAACTGGTTTCGATGTGTCCTTGTCATTCCTTTCCATGTCTCGAAGGTGTTCTTGGAATCGGTCACCTAGTCTTCTGCCTGTTTCGCTGATGTATATCTTTTTGCAATAAGTGCAAGTTATGCAATAGATTACATTGGCGGAGGTGCACGTGAAGTTTATAAATTTTTTTCACTCATTCAACATTTAACAATTGGTTCATATGTCAGCATGCATTCATCGAGATATGAAGCACGCGGGAAGTTTGGAGAGCACGAAAGATGCATAAGAGTTGCTAGAGGCATAGCTGAGAGCAACTCTAGCTTCTTGAGTGCTCTCCAAACTTCCCGCGTGCTTCATATCTCGATGAACGCACAGCTGATGTATGAACCAATTGTTTTATAACATTTTCAACACTGTAGTTTATGTATAAAGGGCAGAAATTCCCTCTCCTACGCTTCAATGAGTTGTTTATTTTGTTTCGGAAAAGTATTTCATCATGCTTCAATGATCTTGTCTCAGATTGGTCAATCTGACAGGTGCATTCATGCGTGAAAATGAAGTTAGAGTTGCTAAACAGGATGAAACCGTTGATTTGTTTTCCCTTTCTCTGGACTCTTTCTCGGGAGTTAATAATAATAATAATAATAATTTGATACTTATATTGCGCAAATTAACATGTGGATACGATCAAATGCGCATCACAACACTTTTCGGGGGACTTTGGCCAGACTGCATCAGCAGTTTACAGGCAATCGAAGGAAACTTATTTGAAGATGCCCCTGCCCCCCAATTCCCAGTAAACAGGCCAGACCACATCACAGTAATCTCGTGAGTGGGTTCTTTAATGTCCCCTGCCTAACCAAATTAACTAATTAATAGATGCAGGAGACGGTTAAAAAATCCATTCCCAAAGAAAAAGTAGGCAGATCTTCATTGGCTCTTTTGCTTGTTGCCATGTCTAGTTTAACTTTTTTGTGGAAGTTTTTCCTGTTTTTTAATGAAAAATGCTAAAGTCACTCTCGAGAAAAAATGTTTTCGCGAGGCATTTGTTTGATGAAATCACCAGCGTGTACAATGGAAAGTTGAAGCACGCTTGCGCTATTGAATTTGATTGCACGGATTTACAAGCTATGTTATAATTCTATTTTGTCAAACTTAGGGATGTACACAAAGTATGTAACTGGGATGAAAAGGGACCCCAAAAAGTATACAAAGCTTTGAAAGATGAAGTCACCAACTTTATTAAACAAGTACAAGAGGTAAGCAAGCATTTTATTCCTTCAGCGTTTTGGTTGAGAGGTGAATGTTACTATACTTGTCCAACACATACATTGACTTTCCTTCAACCACATTTTTCAGGGATGATCATCTTTCAAATTAATCTTAATGGTTTTTTTTTTTTTTTACGGACTGGAAATGGTACACTTTATGACCACCTGACAGAAATAAAAGTGAAGGTTTGACAATGGTTTACAAGTGATGATTACTCACAGATATCCTCTTTTCAAGGGGTGAATTGTTTGCTTTGAAAATGATTTAGCACTTAGTAAATGAAATTGAGAAATGGTGACTCCTGTAGAGAAGGAGATACCCTGCGAGTAGAGCCTTTTTAACCCGTCCTCGAATCGAAAAGGGAAAAAGGCTCTGCCGACATCCTGTTGTTGCTCGTTTGAACATGCGCGGCGGTTGCCTAGAAACTGATCCTTTTCCAGGCCCTGGCCCTTGAACTATTGTGGGTGCAGATTTGGTCATCTGTGTACATGAAAAACAAAGGTGTACACACTAAAACCGGTTTGACTGCATGCAAAACTGGCTTGACTAGCCCGGAGATTTGGGCTTTCAGCATTTCAAAGCTCAATATTCAAAATTACTAGTATAACAAAATGATAATAAAGAAATCCAGAGCTCACAGAACTACCAAGCAATGAAATACACACAGTGGGCTGATTTTTAACTTCTCCATGACCTTTTAAAATATATCCTTGGCCTTTTAAAATCTATCCATGGCTATTACAACCCAATGGTTAGTGTGCTGGACTGCCGGTCAAGAGGTCAGGGTTCAAGAGCTGGCTAGGTCATTGTGTTGGGTTCTTGACAATGCCCTTTAGTTTTCTAGTTCCTCTCTCCACCAGGAGAATGAATGGGTACTGGCGAATTGTCAGGGAGGCCTGATCAAATGCTTAAGGTTAATCTTGGGCTGGACCAGCATCCCATCTAGGGGGGAGTAGTAATAGCTATGGAAACCAGGACAAGCCTTGGTTGGATGGGCCACTTGGATCCACCACAGACTTTGCCTAAATTAGCTACTCTATATACTGTACAATCACTGCTACGTATGATGCATGATCCTCGCAGTAGAGAGCGCTATTTATGCAGTAGCGAAAATCAGACCTGAAAAAAATCAGGCCTGTATGGGATTCGAACAACTGACCTCTGCAATCCTAGTGCAGCGTTCTACCAATTTAGCTAACAAGCCAACTGGGAGCAGGCCGTTAAGTTGATTCGTAATAAACCCGTGATGATAAATCAGATACAATGAATATATGAAGTTCATATATTTTGAACTGTGGTTATAGATATGTATGATGCACGATCCTCGCGAGGATCCTTGTGAGGATCGTGCATCATACGTATCTATAACCGCAGTTCAAAATATATGAACAATCACTGCTGTAGAATCTTTTTGAGTGAATCTGGAATGTTTTTTCATGTAACCATAATAAAAAACATTGAAACTTTTGTCTTTCAGCGTGTTTTGAAGCATGAAGATGACTCCACTTTGTTACGTGCCTATATTAGCGAGTGGTCTAAGTTCTTCACTCAGTGTAACTATCTCCCTAAACCTTTTGGCACTTTGGAATCAAACTTACAAGGAAAAGCTGGTGGAGGGGCAAGCAAAAGGCCTCTCACTGATGGGATAACAGTTCAAAAGGTGTGATATTTTTCTTTAGAGGAAAGAATGAAATAATTTATGGTCTGATTATAATATCACTGACTGAGATACTTTTTTTTTGTTTCCTTTTTCATAGTTGATGCTGGATAGTTGGAATGAAGGTATATTCTCTACAATAAAATCAAGATTGCAGTCAAGTGCCATGAAACTGGTTCATGCAGAGAGGAATGGAGAAGCTTTTGACTCTCAGCTTGTCATTGGCGTTAGAGAATCATATGGTATGGAAAGTGCCATCTCTATAGAAATTTTTGATTTGAAATGTAATAAGATTGTGAGTAGTAATTTAGCAAATGCATGAGTCAAGTGGCAAGTTGGTCAATCCGTCAGTGGTATAGTCAATCATACCATCAGTCAGTTAGCCAGCAGGTCTTTGTCTGTCTGTCGGAAGGTCAGTCATTTAAAAGAAAATTTGGTTGTATAATCTGAGTTGATATGTGAATTAGCTGCCAAAGAGAGATTCTAAAGCTGATACTTGGAACATTAGACTTTAGATTGAATAGAGGAGTTTGGATTGTAGGTGGTTTATGTACAGAAAGATGGAGCCAAGCTAATGGCAGGAATGCATCAAAATAAATGCACAAGAATTAATTAATTGAATGAAAGTGTTTGCTGATATTGTGGGAATTAAGAGTGACAATTTGAGAAATAAATAATTTTTGTGAGTTTGGTGGCTTTCCAAACTGCTTAGATATTGAGAAAGGCTACAGACTGCCACAAATTACTTAGAATGATTAGGGAGATTTAAGTGTCTAGTGACTGGTTTGGTTATGTCTTTGTCATTATTTTCACTCTGGATATATGTCTTTTGTGATATAGTCAGTGAGTCAGGAAATGAGTCAGTCAGTCAGTCAGTCAGTCAGTCAGTCAGTCAGTCAGTCAATCAGCCAGTCAGTCAGTCAGTCAGTCAGTCAATCAGTCAGTCAGTCAGTCAGTCAGTCAGTCAGTCTATCAGTCAGTCAGTCAGTCAGTCAGTCAGTCAGTAAGTCAGTCAATCAGCCAGTCAGTCAGTCAGTCAATCAGTCAGTCAGTCAGTCAGTCAATTAGTCAGTCAGTCAGTCAGTCAGTCAGCCAGTCAGTCAGTCAGTCAATCATTCAGTTAGTCAGTCAGTCAATCAGTCAGTCAGTCAGTCAGTCAGTCAATCAGTCAGTCAGTCAGTCAATCAGTCAGTCAGTCAATCAGTCAGTCAGTCAGTCAGTCAGTCAGCCAGTCAGTCAGTCAGTCAGTCAATCAGTCAGTCAGTCAGTCAGTCAATCAGTCAGTCAGTCAGTCAGTCAGTGAACGAGTAAGGAAATCAGTTAAGTTTATTGTATCAGAATGAACTTTTTTTTTATTATCAGTGCTATTAAATTATGAGATAGAAAAATTGCTAATTAAACTATTACTAACAGTTACAGTACTCTAACTTCTTGCAAATTCATGTCTTTGCAGTTAATCTCAGTTCAGAAATTCTGGACAAGCTGAAAATATACAGAGAGAATTTTGAGAAAGCATACCTGGAGGCGACAGAGGAATTCTACAAAACTCAAGCTGCTGCATATCTTCAGGGAAATGGAGTACAAAATTACATGAAATATGTAAGGATCTGTTTAGTCAAAAACTGATGATGCTTCCAACTTTTCTGACTCTTGGAGTTCTGCAATGTTCTATTAAAGTTGCTTATATTGTAGTCGTTGTAAGTTTAAAGTTGCAAATATCCCATCCTGGAAAATTGTTCTTTGTGTGGTCGTGAATGCCTCACAGGAACTGAAAAATTTTTGTGAGAGAGGCAGAGCTTGATTGTGGCAAGGAAAATGAATTGCAGCCTACCAACATACTCTTGATTTGAGATGCAAGCTTTCTGCAGAAGTTATCTTAATGTTTCTGCCACACCCACCTTGAGGTTTGTACCTAGTAGGGGTTTGAGAAAGTAATAACCTGACACACTGTATGTGCCAATTAAGACTTAAATCTACACAAGGGAAATGCTTGTAGCAATTTTTCTTCTTTCTGTGGGAATGAAAGTTCACCTGACAGCCAGATTTTGGTCAAGACTTTGATTTTATCAAATGTTTTTACCCATCTGCAATAATAAAGGCTGAAATGAAGTTAAAAGAAGAAGAGCAAAGAGCTGTCCGATACCTTGAAACAAGGAAGGGCTGTGATTCAGTGTCAGTGGTGAGTAAAATCTGGCCAATTCCTAACATTATAAACGACTAAGTAAGTTTACTGATTTTAAATGAAGCTCTGCATTTGCCTTATTTATCACTTTCTTAAGCTATTTTGAATTCTTTTCCCATCACCTTTGATGAAATGATTTACTTTTAAGGCCAGAAACTTGTTTACGTGTATGGGCAACTTAACTGTATGTGAAATTTGTTGGGTTGCAGCTTACAGAGCGTTGTGTGAGTGTCCTGGTTGGAAGTTTTAAGGAGACTATATTAGCTGAGTGCCCTGGAATGATTGCTACTAACGAGACAGAGAGTAAGTGGTGAACCTGTGATTGTTCTAGTAAAATGATGGCATTGCAAAGTCACATGTCAAATATTTTATATTTGTAGAAAAGTATGCAGCAGTAGAAGATAAAAATTCACACCCAAGTTTGTAATCGATGGTATTTTAATTGGAGAATATTCTTTTTTTGACAGAACTTCTTCTAATGTTCCAGTTGATGGATCGTGTGCGAGGAGGAGTAGATCCTATGATAGCCAATTTGGAGTCTTATATCGTCACTACAGGTCTTGATGATATGAAAGCCTGCGCTGACACTATTACATCTGTAAGGGAGTGTATACCATAGTTAATTCAATTAAGTGCCCAACTTTGAACGAGTGCCTACCCTGTAGGTAGAGAAAGGTAATGTGCCCACCCCTCCTCTCCCTCCCTCATAAGCATTGATCAAATTTCTGACATCTCTGAATTGGCTCTCTGTGGTACATCTTTCTGTTTTGTCATGATAATTCATTGTTTTGTTCCAAAAGAAAGTTACTTCATGCTGAAAATGGTGAAAATTTAATAGGCATCCAACTCAAATAAGCATCCACCTCCAATGAGCATGCACTCTCAAGGTACAAAAATTTAATAAGTGCCCTGTTTCTCGAAAGTCCTGGTAACTTAATGGGCCCGTAAAGCTGTTCTGTTTTCATTCAAGATGGAGATTTTAAAAGTTTTGAAAATGATACAATTAAACTATCAGCTAAAGAAACAAAAAGGACTGGTTTGGTTACCAGAGCCTGCTTTCCCATCCTTTAAACTTTGATTTTAAAACATGGCTTTGGCCCGTTGAGTTACCAGAACTTTCGAGAAATGGGACCCTGGTCATTTAATTAAATAAGTACAGTATATTGACGGTAATATTCTGCTAACAGTTATAAATAAAATTACACACAGGTACTGTTCCTTTGGTGAGGAAACCAGAGATGTTTTTTTTTGTTCTGATTCCTTTACAATGTATTCCTGGGAAAATTTTTGGTGCAGATGCCTTGAATTCTGTTTCACCTAAAGATATTCAAATTGTAAAATACAACATTTTGTTTACATGGGATGCTCTGTTTATACCAGTATTGTTTCTTTTCAATACTCCAGGAAGTCGTGAGTTTTAAAAATTTTCTTGTATTACCTCCATGGTTACTAGCCCCTCTAACTTTTAAAGGGAATTGTCTTTCAAGTTGTTCAAGAGATGTAAAGATTGTAGAATTTTTCCGGCTTCCACCCAGAAGTCTTTGCCTAAAAATTGTTGTTCCTCTCTAGTTGTCTTATTAAAGAGAGTACTCTCCACATAAAACTGTTGTTTTTGTTTGCAGGATTCTGAGAAATATGTTGAAGAGCTGCTCACATTGTTCAATAGATTCAGTAAGCTTGTTAAAGAAGCTTTCAATGATGATCCACGGTTCCTCACAGCAAGAGATAAGGTTTGTTAATGGGAAAAACTATTGTAGCACAAGAAACCTTTTGGCGTGATTCAGGTTCCTCCTGATACAGAGTTGAGAGCGCCAGCCTCTCATGGCTGGGGACTGGGTTCGATTCTTACTCCAAGGGTTTTTCTTTTCAAATTTTTCTCGACTTGCAGACAAATGGCAAAGGACCAGTTGTTATCTGCATCACCGCTAGAAATCCAATCCAATCTAAGAGATAAAGCACTCAATAGTTTTATAGGAAAATTGCTTAGTAGGATAACAAATTTGTCTCTGATGGCCAAACTTTAGAAGAATCAAAATTAAATTTTGCCGATCGTAATATTGTGCAGTTGTTATTGAATCAGGTTCGTAATTTAAATTGATTGTTTTTATTTCAAATATTAGGCATTCAAGACAGTTGTGAATGACAGTACAATTTTCAAGTTGGAACTCCCCAACAAGAACAAAGCGTAAGATTCCCTGTGGTATTTTACTAGTTATTGTGTGTTCTCTGTTTTGCTTTTGGATGTATCGCTGAGAGAAATATTATAAATGGCTCACTGTCACTTATCTTACAAGCGCAGCTTTTTGGAGGGTAGGGAGGGGAAGAGGGGGTGGTGGGGTTCCTGATTCCGTTTCACGCACGACTTTTAGAGGAATTTGTGCGTCACGTATTTATAATAATAATAATAATAATAATAATAATAACAATGATAATAATAATATATATATATATTTTGAATAATGAGAAATAACCTTTATTGAATCTAACATGAAAGTGTATAAAAAATGAAAAATAAAAATAAAAAAAAAACTTGCAAGTTACAATTCTCCTTTTAAGGAAAAATATCACTAACCTAAACTACATAATTATATGGCTATGAATAATAAAATTATGTGCTGTTTAGGTAGTCTATATCTTACTTTAAGTCTCTTGACAATGGAAATACAAAGTCTTCATTATAATAATAATAATAATAGTAATAACAACCACCCTCGGGGGGTGGTCATGGGAGCTGGATGTCATGATGCGCGAGCTGGTGGGAGGCAGAAGCACAGACGTACTGCGAAAGATGCAGAGGGCAGTGCTCTCGGGCACGCTGAATATTGCCCGGACTTTCAAGGTGGCAGTTTGAGTTCTTGTTAGAAGGAGGACCGTAGACACAACGTAAAAGCTTTTTAGGATTAGTTAATGTACATTTAGTTTTTACTCCATGGCTCACAGGTTACGGTTTTCGCCCTGTGTTGCTTGATTAGAATGTAGCATTCAGTTGAATTCTCTGCGAGAATAGTAATAATGACAATCTTTATACGGGGGAAGGGGGGGGGGACTCACGTCACTGGGGAATGGTATTCTGTGAAGCCCTGTAAATTAAAAATAAATAAAATAAAAATTATAGAAATAGAAAACAAATTACAAACATAAAAACTAAGTATTATACAGGGTGTGTAAACATGATAGAATCAGATCTCAACGCTAACTTAACTAAATACATGATTTTTCACTCGATGCTTAAAAATGAGAAAGGAGTCGATTTCTTTAATAGAAGTGTCTAAGAGATTCCATTCTCTTGCGCACACATATAAGTCTCTGTTTTCCATAGTTCGTTTTTACACGAGGGAGGCGGATAAAGGAAAGCTTAAAGGAAAGCTTCGAATCTTTCATTTTATGTACAAGATTTCAGGGAAATCTTGAGGTTTTTGTGGGTCGCGTATATTTGAGGAGGCAAATCACGCCGCAGACTGGTTCACAAATTGACGAACCACGCATTTTTGCAAAATTCACGCGTCACTTATCAATTTTGGCCGTAATCGTGCATAACATGTAAAACTTTTGTCACCCACTTTTTGTTAAAGTTGCACTTTGTTCTCCTTTTTTAATTTTATTGCTCATCAGGGGTGGAAGTGGTGGTTTGAATGTCAAGACGCAGCCTGAGTCTCGATGTCCAGAGTTGCTGGCCAATTTCTGCGACATGTTGCTTAGGAAAACGCCCTATAGCAAAAAGCTAACTTCTGATGACATCCAAGCAAAGCTGAAAGATGTTGTAAGTTATCCGTGATTTTTGCACTTGTGGAGAGTTAGAAAAAGCTGGGAAATTAAGGGTTAGCGCGCTGGACGGATTAAAATTCAAATCTGGGTATCTTTTTCTCTGTGAGAAAACAAAAATTAAAGGAGTGGCGGAGAATCATAAACACGTTTTGTTGTTCAGTGCAAAAAAGAGAAATAAATTTGTTTT
Source organism: Stylophora pistillata (assembly GCF_964205215.1). Classification (NCBI taxonomy): domain Eukaryota; kingdom Metazoa; phylum Cnidaria; class Anthozoa; order Scleractinia; family Pocilloporidae; genus Stylophora; species Stylophora pistillata. The sequence goes on from NC_142526.1 coordinate 31,276,647, forward strand.
TATCCTATTTTGTTTCCTCTTCAGTTGTTGGTTCTTAAGTACGTGATCAACAAAGATGTTTTCATGAGGTATGGGAGGAGTTCGATGGACTTATTTATTATTTGTGAAATGTGTTTTCAAACATTGTTCAGGTTCAAGCTATTACATATCTTTAAAACTTGAGCGCAAAGTCTCCAAGTTCTCGTTATTCTTCTTCATCTTTACTAGGATGGCGCAGTGATAAGAGCATTTTTCTCCCTCTAATGTGGCCTGGTTTGAAATACCACACCTCCCGCCGCGTAGGGACTGGGCGTTTTGTCGGTTATTGTCCCTGTTTTAATGAAACGCCATGAATTATTGGTCAGAGATGTGGTATTACTGAATTATTGTAATACGTCTTTGTACTCTGTCTGCTTCTAAGGTACCACAAAGCACACTTGACTCGGCGATTGATCCTGGATACATCAGCAGACACTGAAATGGAAGAAAACATGGTGGAGTGGCTCAGAGTAAGTCGGGCTTTGCCGCGCATGTCGCAGCACCAATGGAAACCTGATCGCAGGCTGCGAAATCTTCTCTCCCTAAGTTTCCTAGTGTTCGAACGTTCTAAATTGTAGCTTTTGTCTGAGAATCAGGTGTCGTACGATTTACGTCATACATCATTCGTGAGTACCGGAGTATTTTGAGTAACTAGATTTCAATCTCAAGCAGTGTCGTGAGTTAACAGGCGTTGATAAATTTTTGTTCCAACAGGATGTAGGAATGCCCGCCGACTATATCAACAAACTAGCCCGTATGTTCCAGGACATAAAAGTCAGCAATGATTTGAACCAAGGATTCAAGAAAGAATACCAAAATAAGGGTGATATTGCAGGTAAATTGTTGTTTATCGTCAATCTGATGCTTTTTCATCTGAGTCCGGCATTTAAACTGTGAGTATACCATGTTGGCCTACACCAAAGCGTCAAGAGGAAAAAAAAAGGCAGCGCTCCAAGCGACTGTTAGCAAAAACATTTTGGCGACATCAGTGATGATTCGTTGAAAGTGTCTGTTTACAAATGTGTTAATATATAGATTTAGCCAAGTCTAAAGGCGGAGTTCCCAAGTTCGTAGTATTAATGATAACATAAAAGATGTGCATTTGCCAAGACTCGCCTGAGACATCTCTCCCTTCGTTTTGATAGTCTCCCATACCCACCCCATGCAATCTGAAGGCACGTACGTACGTGCGTACGTACGCTCGGTCAGTCACGTGACAACCAAACGAAAAGAGGTTGACCATATTCTATGGGTATGGGGCTCTCTCTGCCCCTCGCGCGCTTCGCGCGCGTGGGAGCCCCGCTATAACAGATGGAAAGGAGTGATACTCGCAGGAGATTGTCACAGTTCGCATCGATTTCTTGTAGATACAAATACTACACTAGAGCTTGGAAACGAAGAAAAATTTTGTATTTTCTCACCTTCACCATTTTCTCATCCCTCATCATTTTCGTTCCTCTTGGTTTTAGTATTCTTGGTAAACTAGTATTTTCCGATTTCGCACGCGATGATAATTTTGGTCATCGCAGAGAGCTATCAACGAAGGTGATCGTAACCTGCTCCTTTAAAAATCTCTTGATTATAACTTGTTGGCCGAATCCCCAACAGTAATGTTTTGGGTGACGAGACAATCTTAATGGTCGTGGGATGTCTTTTCGAAACTAGCAAGAGGACGCCTTATAGATGATGACATGCCTCAAATAATTTCAGTCTTCTTGTCTCTTTCAGACTCGGTTAACATTAAGATACTGAACGCTGGTGCATGGTCAAGAGCTTCAGAGAGAATTCCTGTTTCTCTCCCAACCGACGTAAGTTTTTTAATTATTTGACACGTTTGTCGCTTTTGTTGAAATTTTGTGCGAGCCCGAGTGGCAACAGACAGATTTTGTGTATAGTATTGTTCACAGAGTACACTTGAAAACGTTGGACATAATTGATACCTTTTTTTTTTTTAGCTGGAAGACTATATTCCGGAGGTGGAAGAGTTCTATAGGAGGAACCACAGTGGTCGCAAATTACAGTGGCATCATTTAATGTCTAATGGAGTTGTGAGTGAAGTCCGCGCTTCTCTTGATAAAATTTCTTGAATGTTTCGTAACCTTTCCTCGAGCTATATTTCGTATGAAGAAGAGAAATCCAAAAGTTGGCTGCCATTCGTTGGACAAGGATTTGGCGAAAGCAATAATAGTTTCCAGTTTAGGAATTTATGTTTTAAAGTATTTCCAGTGTGTATCTGCTTTTTTTCTCTCTTTCCTACTTTTTCGAAGACAAAAGATTTTTTTAAACCTCTCCGAAAGATTTTCGGAGAGATTTAAAAATTAACACTTTTGAACATGGTGCGTTTCTGTTTATATAAATCAGTTTTCAAGTTGCTCAAATAAACCTTTGTCTATTCTTCAGATAACCTTCGCCAACAGGATAGGAAAATTCGACCTGGAAGTAACAACTTTTCAAATGGCTGTTCTCTTCGCCTGGAATGAACGACCGCAAGAGAAGATTTCCTTCGAGAATTTAAGGTCAATATTTTTAGTGTAAGACTCACTAGCTTAACCTTCTACTCCCTAACATCAGTAAGCATATTCTCCATACTGTTCTCTTTACATCTCCTAAGGTGCTAACAAGGAGAGTTTGTCTAACAATCAAGAGCTTGTTTAGTTAGTGATCATTTCCTTTATTCTCATGACTTTAATGTTTGATTCAGGGGTGACATATTAAGGAGAAATTAGGTGCTAGTCATTCTTAGGATTAAAGGGTTCATGGTCAAAGTGCTGGACTGTGGATATGAATCTTCGCGTTCAAGTCGTGGTCGAGGTTGTTCCGTTGTGTTCTTGAACGAAACGATAATCTCTGATGATGCCTTCCCCATCCCACCCCCCCTCCCTATCCAGGTGTATTGTTGAAGTATAACAGAATCCTGATCAATTTTAGGGCGAAGGGAAGGGGCAAGTATAGGTTTCTGTCATTTATTCTTCAGTTACCACTGAAATTCGTTGAGGATTGTTTTAGAAATTGTATCTTTTCAGTAAGTTTGCGCACGATCACAACTGTCAGCAATATCAAAACACTTTGATACTGGCTCTCGTCAATAGGGAACTTAAGCAGTCAGGACGGCAACGCCAAGGAAGACTTCGATTAAAAAATAAATTTCTACTCTTAGTTAGAATTTCAAAAATAGCTACATGAGCTTACTGTCTCATACGGCGCCACAACTCAACTTCAGTATGACGTATAAAAGTAGCATTGAGTTCCAAATGGAAATTAAAATAATTTGCCGTCGCGGTTTTGGCTCGCAGACGACGCAAATTTTGGCGATTTCACGTTGTTGTTTTGCATAAGACGGCTAAGAAATGTACAAAGTTTCAAAACGCACGTGCTGAGCTATTGTTCTGCTAATTAGATCTCTTGTTTTTCCACGTCCTCGTTGCCGTCGCCGTCGTGGTTGCTTAAGGTCCCTAATAATTACCCTTTAATTCTGCATTCCTGCTCCGATCAGTGGTGTAGTTTGGTTCTTTCCAACTCATTTTATTTCTTTTATTAACTTTAAAGACTCGCTTCTGAACTTCCAGATTCAGAACTCCGCCGAACTCTTTGGGTATGTAAAATTATTTTTTCTTTCCTCTTTTTTTTTTTTTTTCTCGAAGCAATATGCATGTTAGTACCATGAAAGGTAATTTAATGTACATTTAGTGCCTCTTTTTGTTCAGTTTTGTTGTTGGGCATAAATTTGAGTTACACTGACAAATGTGCAAACGTGCATCTTAACTATCAAGAAGAGCTCGAAGTATTGTAGGGTTCGAGATACTGGTGGGTTGAATTACCGAAAAGGTGAACATATACACATCCGGTGCAAAATTTCACTGTTGACAAAGTTTCAGCTTGACTGTTCTAACACACGTTCCTGACTTGGGTCTGGGGTTGCGCTTTAAGCTGGAGTATATGTGCTGTACTCTTTAAGATTTGTTTAATCTATTATGGAACTCTTTGTTTTTCCAGTCACTAGTTGCTTTCGCTAAGCTCAAGAGACAGATTCTCTTATGTCAACCGGAAGCCAAGTCCCCAAAGGATTTCACGGACAGTTCGTTATTCTGGGTCAATCAGGAATTCGCAGTGATGTAAGTTGGAAAGTTACAGAGTCGAACAAGATTCGATGTCAAGTGTTTGTTAGGCCGAGTCATTACACGACCCGAACCAAACCTCCGTCGTCATCACTCGTCATCACTCGTCATCGGAATGAGGCGCAGTTCGCACCGGAAAATACACGTTGTCAAGTCGTGATTGTTTCCCGTTTTCTTTTCTTTTCTTTTCTTCTTTTTTTTTTTGCTGATTGCTTAAGAAGTGATGCCAGTTGTTTTCTTTCCTCAGCAATCACAACTCTTCCAAAGAAAACCAAACTCCTTAGATAGGAGTGATGTTCAATTGAGTGACGGTTGCTATTTCATTTTTTTTTCTAGAAAAAATAGCAAAGTCCAGAAAAGAGGTAAAGTGAATCTCATAGGCCGCCTACAGCTGTCGACAGAGAAAGCAAAACAAGAGGAGAATGATGGTATTGTAGCGCTGAGAATACTTAGAATACAGGTAAGCACAGTGTACGTATGTGGTAGAGTGGACATAAACGTTTCATTGTTTGCAGTTTATACAGTGTTTGTGCGGCCAGGACCGCGGATCAGTTAAACCTGGTTTAGTCAGTAGAGCAAGGGGTGTGTGTGAGGAAGAGGTCGAACTGAGAAATGAAGGAAAGAAGGGAGACATGAAAGAAGAAGTGAAGGAAGGAATAAAGAAACACATAGTGCATGCGAAAAGAAAGGTTTTATTTTAAGCGAAACTTAGCTAACGCCAGTTGTCACTCGAAACAGCTTAATTCCTTGAGTAGGCAGGATTTTGATTTTCTATGTTTCCGCTTTGTAGGAAGCGATTGTGAAGATCATGAAAATGAGAAAGAGAATAACAAACGCCGCTCTACAGACAGAATTGGTTGAAATTCTTAAAAACATGTTCATCCCCCAAAAGAAGATGATAAAGGAACAGATCGAGTGGCTTATAGATCACAAGTATCTCCGACGAGATGAGGAGGACATAAACACATTCTTATACGTGGTATAACCACGGAAGGAGAAAATGTTTTCAGACTGTCCAACTTCAAGTCCATCTCATGCTCAAAGCCACCGTTCACCTTGACCTACGGTTGACTTAAAGACCACTGGTCAAAAGGAATACAGGTTTTAAATTAAGATTGCTGTCCGGCTGTTCCAAGATCTTACCTTTGGAGATCTCTTTTTTTTGTTTGTTTGTTTGTTTTTTTTTTTCATAGTTTTATCTCTTAAGAAAGTACAGGAATAGGCGGTCTTGGAGAAGTCCGATGCGTATGTTACTATAAGGAAAAGTGTGAATCCTATGATGCAAACATGTTTATTTATTTTCATGCAAATGACATTCTCTATCGCAGGATAGATTTTGCTCTTGGCCGCATTTTACAAATGAAAGGAGATTGTAAACTGGCAGTGGCCTTTTGCCATATGCTTGGAGAAATTTAGTTGAAATACTCAGTTTTCCATAATGTCTTCCAACACTATTTCAAAAAGTAAATGATATGATTTTTCTATTCTTTTTAGGGAATCTTAAATAATAAAAACATTCACGACAAGTGAAAAACGAACAACAAACAAACAAAAAAACAAAGGGTGTCGGTGTTGTTTATTGAGAAGGAGTTTACTCTGATCTACAAGTCAATACACCGAATTGAAATATGGCGTCCAATTTGAATTACCATTGTTCTGGACTTACTAGCCTCGTCTTCACGTAGAAAACACAAAAGCATTATCACGTGTGAGAGGCTAGTAAGTCCAGAACAATGGCAGTTCAAATTGGACGCCATATTTCGATTCGGTGTATGCCATTATTTTCCTGTAATTAACAGAAAGGAAACCTCAGATACCGTGTAACTCGATGGAGTAGGAAAAAAAAAACAAACAAACAAATAAGTAAATAAAAACATGAGAGAAAGTAGAAGACCAATCTGTAAAGACGATGGGTCATTTATGAAGAAAAGAGTTTTCGTGAAGTTTATGAAAATAAAAAGCATTTTCGGAAAGTTATTGTTGATGTGTTTTACTTCACCAGTCGAGATTCTTGTCCATTTGTTTCATTAATTCTCGCAAGTCAACAGAATTCCATTCTGGTACTTTGCAGGTTATAATGAGACTTAATGCATTTTGGTTCACAAAAAGACGTTACTAAGCTTTTTCCACGGGCCTTAGTAGAATGATGTCATAAAATTTTTTAGGGGTAACAGTTAGAAAAAATTAAGTGTTTTGTTTTTTATCATCTGATGATTCTTCACTCCAGAAGAAAAAGAAAAAAACACACGGCAAAATGAATCATGAACTGGTATAATCACGGGAAGGCCCTGTCGACGGCGGTAAGTTTTGACTGAGATTTCTCCAGAGCGCAAAAGTGTTCAAAATGTTCACAATTGATGAGAACAAAAGAATCGTAGGCTATTCGGTAGTTTCGCAATTGGAATGGCATTTTTCGCGGCAAGTAATTCATGGCAGTCTCCATATAGACTCCCTGTTACCCAGTCTCCATATAGACTCCCTGTTACCCATGTACCCTGTGTACCCTGTGTACCCTGTGTACCCTGTGTACCCTGTGTACCCAAAAACGGTTGGGCCACGCATACATTTCCTTCCTTTAGGAGTTTATTTAAAAATTCCAGACGAGCATCCCAGTCCATTTTATATGGGATTTCCCCCCCGCCCTGGGCTAATAAAATCATAATAAGTTATTCATAATTCATTTGTGAACGTACAAAACGGGATTGTGTTCGGCCAGAGAGCTCCCATTGATTCCAACTGATGTTTGCCAGGTTTCCTGTATACATGGTATACAGGGTACACTTGGGTATACATGAATTTATTAAAAACTGGATCATTGGATGATCCAGTTTTTGAATGCAATTCAAGACTTTTTATTGGCTTAGCCATTATGGTATATCAGCCAATATACCATGATCTACAAATATGGTAAGCATACGCGTCAGCTTAAAATCAAAAGGGAGCTAAAAAATCCAGTTTCTTCTTACAAAATAATAATTTCTTGGGGGCGTTTTTAATAAAACAATTATTCCACTCGCGCTTGTTGGATATGAGATGATTATAGCCAACGAGGCGCTACGCGCCTCGTTGGCTATCTATCATCTCATATCCAACGCGCGCTCGTGGAATAATTGTTAAATACAGGGTGTACAGGGTACACAAGGTAGACAAGGTATACGAAGTATACAGGGATATACATGATATACATGGGTACAAAGTGTATAATGGGTAAACAGGGTACACAGGGTATACATGGGTACACAGGATACACAGGGTACACATAGGTACACAGGATACACAGGGTACACATGGGTACACAGGGTACACAGGGTACACAGGGAGAATGGGTAACAGGGTACACAGGGTACACACGGGTACACAGGGTACACACGGGTACACAGGGTACACATGGTACACATGGTACACAGGGTACACATGGGTACACAGGGTACACAGGGTACACACGGGTACACAAGGTACACAGGGTACACAGGGTACACACTGGTACACAGGGTACACACGGGTACACAGGAGTACACACGGGTACACAGGGTACACAGGGTACACACGGGTACACAGGGTACACAGGGTACACAGGGAGAATGGGTAACAGGGAGTCTATATGGAGACTGGGTAACAGGGAGTCTATATGGAGACTGCCATGAATTACTTGCCTTTTTCGCTGGGTACATTTAATAACCATTGATACTGATTAATATTTAACTCAATATATAGATGAGTTTGCCCTCAGATACGGGAAGTTTATCTAAACAGAGGTCATATCTGCGCGAGCGGATTTCCATCAGTTCGTATCAAGAGCGGTTCATTTGACACAAAATCTAGCGCCAAAGCTCTCGAAAGATGAAATCTAGTCCCTTCATTTTCTCTGTGTCATTCAGAGAGGAAAAGGTAAGATACGGCAATGCGTTCTTGCAGTTCTTTGAAAACCTTACCTGATTTTTAGAAGACCACAGTGATCAAAATCTTAGCCCTCTTTCAGATTGGAAACTGATTCCCTTTTTTATGCGCGTTTCCTGGGAGCGAGCTTTTTGAAGGAGAGGAACCTGTGTCTAGAGATAGCAGCATTGCGTGACTTCAGCGTGATATTTTAACGTGACCTGATATCATTTCAGTCTTCCTCATACCAACTTTGGCCCAGACGGGACAAATAGGGCTATTTCTTCCAAGAAAAATTACTTGAGAGCGAGAAACAAGGTAAAGAAGCGTTTGGTGACTCATAATATATACGATTTCAGGTGTAAAAGACTGATAAGAACTTGGAAATTAATCGCAGGAGAGCCTTCAGCTGAAGGAAGACTACGTAATTTACTAAACATATCAACTGAATGTGAGAATTATCTGCAGAGTCGGTATTTTAGTTAAATGGTTGTAAAATTTTGAGATTGAAGTGTTGACTCACCTACATATCACAACTCTTCAATCAATCCAATTTAAATTATAATTCGCTCGACGGAAACACTCTCTGGCAGAAAGAGAATATCCGCACCCCCCCTATTGAAGGCCTGGGATTTCTTAGGGGGAGGGGGGTCAATGCTATATTTTTTCTTAGGGGGGTTGAACCATATTTCTGAGAGGGGTCGCCATAAAGTACCCTTGACAGATATTCTCACGAGTAGTTTCTGAAGGGGGTTCAGTTGGTTTGCTTGATAGCTACATAAAATTCTGAAGGGGGTAATTTCAGGCAATTCTGAAGGGGGTTAAAAATTTCTTTTCTGGAGGGGTGTTACAGGAAAGCCTTCATTAGGGGGGGTGCAGATTTTAAATGGAATGGCCCAATGCTTAGGTCCACTAAAGGATCTAAATAGCTTGCTTTCTCTATCATATAAATTACAGACTTGCGATCAGTGTCCCTAAGCTCACATTAACAAAACAATTTTAAAATTCATTATTTGATGAGGGAATTCTTTATTAAATTGCACGTCAAAACCGATATTGCTTCACGATTTGTGTGATATCGGTTTTCAAGTGCAATGTTAACACGGAATTCACAAGTCAAGGAATAGATTTTCCTTGAATTGCATAATTGAATAAAAACAAGAAAAAAAGAAAGCAGCATTACTTATAGCTGTTATGTATTACGTAGATGTGAAACTATACCTCACTTCATTAACCAATCAGAATTTGAGATTTTATTCAATTATGTGATTCTAATGATTAATTGTGGCAATGTGAAATGTCATGCAACCCAAAATGGTAGTGTGCACAAAAATTATGGTTAGAATTGACTGATACCTCTTGCTAATTTTCCTCCCAACCCAATTTATGTGTTTGTTATGTCAACAAAGATGAAGACAGAAGAACCGTTAAGACAATCTTATGATAATTTGGTCCACTGGATGGAAGTTTTCTTTCTGAACGAAATTAACCAATTCTGTTTTTTTTTTTTCCATCAGAAATGCCATACAAAGCAAATGTAGTTGTTATTGGTGCAGGGATAGCAGGACTTTCTGCAGCGCACAAATTACATGAGTCAGGGCTGGTAGATGTGTGTGTCCTGGAGGCAAGTGACAGAGTGGGAGGGCGGATAAACACAGGCAAGATTGGAAATAACACAGTGGAGTTTGGTGCTTCATGGATTCATGGAACAATTGGAAATCCCATCTTTGACTTGGCCTGTGAGCTAAATTTACTTCAAAAATCAGATGTTGATAAAACATGGATTAATGAGGATAGTCGAGCAAAACCAAAACTTGATCAGTCTCAGCTGAGATGGAAAATTGATGACCAGACTCTAGAAGAGGTTTGGAATGTATTTGAAAAGTTGATCACAGAAACGGAAGATATCTCAAAAGTGAAAAAATTTTGTAAAGGCATCCCAGAGGATAAAAGAACAGTAGGGAATTACTTAACCCAAGGTTTTCAAGATTATCTCGACTCTAGCACCTCTGACACTGCTATAACGAAAACTGTAAAACATGACTTGTTTTTATTTTTTGAAGAAAGGGAATGCAATGCAGTAGGTTGTAATTCACTGAATGACTTAAATCTTGAGGATTTTGGCGAGTATATTTACCTGGATGGTTCAGGGTATTGTCCAGTTCCTGATGGTTACAACAGAATAACTGAAGCTTTAGCAGCTCAACTAAACAGTGGCTGTATTCATTTAAATCAAGAGGTGACACAAATAAACTGGGGGTCTTCAAGTGAATCAGATGATGATGCTGAAAAAAGATATCATCCAGTCAAAGTGCTATGTGCTAATAGTAAAACATTTTATGCAGACCATGTGATCATAACTGTCTCCCTTGGCATTCTGAAGGAAATGCACTCTACACTGTTTTCCCCTTCTTTGCCGTCTGACAAAATAGATGCAATTAGAAATCTTGGTTTTGGATGCGTTGGAAAGATTTTTCTTGAATTTGAAAAACCGTTTTGGCCAACAGATGAGTACAGCCTTCACCTCATTTGGAGTAACAAGAAAAATACCAAGCATGAGTCAACAATTGCAAATTTTCCTTGGACTCGTCATCTCCATTCAATGTACACCACGCGACCAGGGTCAAATGTTCTACTGGTTTGGTTCCAAGGCAATGAATCACCACAAATTGAAAAGACCACTCCTCGAGAACTTGAAAAGCAGTGTCTTGCAGCCATTAATGAATGTACTTGTCTTGAATCACTGCCACCCATTGTGACTGTTGAAAAAACCCAGTGGGGAACAAATCCTTGGACAAGGGGCTCATATACATATTTATCCAACACAGCCTGTGGGAGTGACTTTGATACTCTGGCCTCACCCCTCCCTAGTGAGTCACCTGATGGTAAGGAAGCCCCTCCTTTACAACTTATGTTTGCAGGTGAGGCAACACATCGTCAGTTTTATGGAACTGTTCATGGGGCTTATTTGACTGGAGTAAGGGAGGCCAAGAGGCTTTTGAAATACTTGAGGAATTGAACTTGATGGCTTATTTTCACCAAGTTCAAGAGTTTACTTTTTACCTTTGTTTTACCAAAATTAGAATTAATTTTTAGCAAATTAAGTGACTTAAACTGCCAGCAAACATACTTGGGTGAAAGCAGTATGAAATATTTGTTATGAATTTGGTTGAAAGGAATGAAGAAACTTTGATGTAAATATTCATTTGTGTTATTAATGCAGGAAATGTTCCTTTTATCAGTTAAAATATTTGGGAGAGGTTTATCCAATGCAGTCTGTGGGACTAAATTTGATACTCTGGCCTCACCCTTCCCTGGTGAGTCAGCTGGTTGTAAGGAAGCCTCTATTTGCAAGTGAGGCAATACATTGTCAGTTTTATGGAACTGTTCATGGGGCTTATTTGATTGGAGTAGGGGAAGCCAAGAGGCTTTTCAAACACTTAAGTAATTGAACTTGACACTCATGGGCATCTTTACCAAGTTCTAGAATTTACTTTTTACCTTTGTTTTACCATTAAAATTACTGTTAAAATTGAATTACTTTTTCGCAAATTAAAGCAGTGTGAAATATTTGTTATGAAGCAGGTTGAAAGGAATGAAGAAACTTTGATGTAAATATTAATTTGTGTTATTAATACAGAGAATGTGTCTTTTAAATCAGTTTAATTATTTGGGAGAGGTTTTCTGATCTACAATTCTGCTATAATTTCAGAGGATTCTTGAACCAAACTTTAAGAAATTTGTGCCTAAATTGAAATAAATTAAAACTGTGTTTTGGACAAGCCATACCATTACTATGGTAACTTGATGAGTCCTCTCTAAGGGTGGACTAGAAGAGATGTTATTTGATGGCAGGCAATTGTCACTGAGGATCGGGTGTGGACAAAACCTGGCCTAGGCCATGGCCTACCCTATGGCCTACCCTGTGGCCTACCCTATGGCCTATCCTATGGCCTACCCTATGGCCTATCCTATGGCCTACCCTATGGCCTACCCTATGGCCTACCCTATGGCCTACCCTATGGCCTACCCTATGGCCTACCCTATGGCCTACCCTGTGGCCTACCGGTGGTCAGATTTTAAAAAACATAGAAAAAAAATCAGTAGGAACGTATGATGCACGATCCTCGCAGTAGAGGGCGCTATTTATGGAATAGCGAAATTAGTAGGAGTTGAATGAGTATGCTGGCGTACAATTCTATGCCACTAAAAGGGTATACTAAAAAGTCACTGACACGATTTTCAATGTCTGAGGGAACGACTCAAAGCAAATATTACAGCACTCAGCCTCTAAACATCCTAACTCTGTCCTCCCCACCTAGGCACTCAACCATAATGGTAGGTTAAGGAGGAGGGGAGAGGAGGGGGCCAATATTGCGTGGTCGCTGAGGATAGGGCTAGGACAAAACACTGACCCCCCCTTACTGACCCCCTCTTAAATTCACTGGAAATCATGAATCGAAGCTAACGATAACAACCTAAGGATACAAAATTACGATATAATGATACACTCACCTCTTAAATTCCAAAATGGCAGAAGATGGTCAATCTGCTTAATACCACGAGTCTGCCATAGTCCAAACTCGTTTTACCACAATTGTAAGTTCTCCTATAGAAGAATAAACAAAAAGAATGAAACCTCTATCAGAAAACCGGAAAGGTCCAAAAGTTCCAAAGGAAAGGTCCAAAAGTTGTCAGCTCCAGGTCCCACCATCAAGGTTGAAAACACTTCAAACTTCCGGTTTCTCACCCTTTGGTTGAAGAAAAACAGTCCTTTGCAGTGGAAACGTATACAACGCAGTACACAATGTTTCGACACATTTGCCACTCGTTTATGAGTGTAGGAGAACTAACAATTGTGGTATAACGAGTTTGGACGATGGCAGACTATAGGCATTAAACAGATTGACCATCTTCCTCCATTTTGGAATTTAAGAGGTGAGTGTATTATTATATCGTAATTTTGTATCCTTAGGTTGTTATCGTTAGCTTCAACTCATGATTTCCAGTGAATTTAAGAGGGGGTCAGTTGACCCTGGGTCAGTGTTTTGTCCTAGGCCCTGAGGATATCCAAAATGGCGGCCTTACGATCCAGGCTGTCAGTTGGTATCTTATAGTGGAGCGCGAGTGTAAAAATGTAAAGAACGGTGTTATATGGGTCAAAATGTTCAGGTAAGAAAACGCAAACAGTACGAGCCAGGCCAATTTTTTAATTGCCTCTTTACTGCTGTAGAGTATTGAACTCGCAACAAGCACCCCGGGACACGCAGGCATCGCCGTCATAAACATTTCACAAACTTTACTTGCTTTTCCTAATGAAGTGTGCATGGTAGCATAACAATACAAGTGGTGTATTAGCTGTACTCTGTGCAACAGGAAGTTCATGTGGGATACTATATAATTATTGCATGACATTGTTTCAGAAAGATAAAACACACATACTACTTATCGTTGTAGTGAAAAAATATGGAATTCCAAAACCTTCTCAGCTGAACTTATTTACTTACATCTTTATTTCAAAAACGTGTGAAAATAGTTACATTCATGCTCAAACCACCAGACGTTATTACATTAAGGACGGTCCAAGCGATGCGAAAACGTAATATCTTGTTTTACAATGCTGCTACATTTGATTAACGTTCAGAATACTGCCGGATTTGCCACACTAGATTATTTGGCACTTGTTAAAATGAAAATATTTAGTACTGTTACATACCTCGCGTCCGAACCCTCCCCAAACATCCTCTAAGCTTTCTGACAGAAAGTGGAACCCAGTCCACTGGCAGACATACAATACAACTGATATTTATCGGATATTTTTTTGTCCGCCAAAACAGCAGAAGAAAGTCGTTGGTAAAACAGTGCCCAGGGCAACGTTGAAAGGTTTGCTGCAATGCTATGCTTTAAAAATCTGACCACCGGTAGGCCATAGGGTAGGCCACAGGGTAGGCCACAGGGCAGGCCACAGGGTAGGCCACAGGGTAGACCATGGCCTAGGCCGGCAGGCCAGGTTTTGTCCACACCCCTGAGGATTTAAAATTTTCTGAAACGGAATTATCTGAAAACTTCTAATTTGTAAGCTGTCTTAAATAGTTTTATGTGGTAGGTATGAAGCTAATTTTGATGGAAGTATCCACCATCAACTGCTATGAATTGTTAAAATTAGTTCCTAAAACTAATAAGGCCGTTGTGAGTGATTCGACCTTCGTGAGCTGTCAGTTCTCTTCTTTCTTCGTGATGCATGGATTTATCTTGGTGGTTTCGAAAGTTGTTCTACCATTGACAAGCTCTCTCACTGATGACGAAATGAACACATGTCATTACAGTTGGGAATTTTAATGACTACAGTCTTGAACAATTCACGCTCCAGTTGTACAAATTGTGTTTTAACGATATCTATCTCCTCGAATTGAGAAAAAAGTATTTCTTGCTCGTTGACGGTAACATTACATTTACGATTCGTAGTTCTTTTAATTTTGATCATGTGGGGTGTAAGAATTGTGTTAATTAAAAAAATTTACTATTTAGAAACTAATATCAACCCGAGAGATAAGGCAGACGGCAAAATAGTTTTTCCCAGTTATTAAAATGCTCCGATTGTGTGCACTGTTTATGCAGGTGCACGTGTGAATCAATATTGCGTTCAATTAAACCTGTTGTTTAGTGAACCACACGAGAAAATTACGTGTCCTCAGTAGTTTTGTCTTGTCTGGGTAAATACATCAAGTTTCGCGAGAGACGCAATACTGTGGTCGAAACCTTGCTTTTCATGTCACTATCATATATCTCCGAAATGCAGAACACATCTGGAGTCGTTTTGATTTCATACTCAGATTTCAAGAGTAATCCTCCAAACGAATTTAAAGTGAACAAAGAAGGTGCTGATAGCATTCTCCTTCCCAATAACTCACTCGTCACGATCATTAGCGACAAAGAAGAATTCACGAACTCAGCAAAGACTAATATAGTGAAGACGATAAGCGATCTGGAAGCTTTCCGCAGTCAAATTTTCAACCGTCCCCTCTTACTGTTAGTTACTTGTGGTAAACACGTTCCACACGGGCAAAGGTACGTATCGTAGATCTTAGATTCGTAGCTTCTTTCTGTACAATGGATTGAGTGATCATCGGTGCACACCATTTTATCATGGTAAGATCGTCATGCCAAATTTGCAAAAAGTGCTTTTATCAAAGACCAGTCGCGAGGACTTGTCCAGCCCGTGAAAATTCCTTGAAATGATAAATAGCTTTATTTTGTATGGGACAACTATACTTTGTCTCGGGAACAGTTGATAAGGAAATACGAACTTTAGTGTCGGTGAGATCGTGTCACCCTGGTGAACCACCACATTTTCATAATTTATTTGCAAGGAAATAAAGCCCTCAAGTAGGGGGAATAACTGATCAAATCTCAGAAATGACCATTTGATATTTGTGGTTTGTGTTCGGAGCTCGTTTTCTCCCTTCTGCCGATCAGATCGTCTTCAAAACGGCCATCGACAATGGCAATCTTCCAACAAAGGCGATTTTGAACCTTCTCGGTCAATTTTGTCTGAGTGAGCTTCATCGGTCGTTTAGTTTCAAAAGAAAGAGGTTTCTTTCTTTTCTCTTTACGATTTAGGTTGAACAACAGGGGAGAGTACCTCAGTTTTCGGGACCCTGAGTGGTGGATACAGTCGAACAACACACCCTGGCGGAATCCGTATGCCCGATGGGGGAACGAACACGGAACATCCCTGTACGAAGAGCGTTATATTCGACCGGAGTTTGTGGTCAGCGTGGATACGTCTAATCCCAGCATCAGGCGTTCGTTGGAGGATGGGCTAAACATGGCTGAAGACATGATACGAGAAAAGGCCAGTTTTGCCATAGAGGTTAGATTGAGTGATTTTGTATTTTTCTAAAATGTAACGAGATGTTGTCCCAAGGTGAAGCGTTTCCTGCGGGTTTTGTCAAGTGAATATCGTAAATCCTTTCCAATTCCCGTTCCTATATTTTCCTGGGCTAGCGCTGAAAATACTCATGGTGGTTATGTGCAAATACCAGTACTAAAAATCTACCCAGGTAGTTTCCCTGAATCAAGAGAAAACCTGATGTCTCATTATTTTCTCTTGCCTGAATATGTATATATAGCACTGCCCGATGAGGCCCAGAAGGCCGAAACAGTACTGTCTGCAGTTAGCTATATACATACATACAACCGTGACCTGAGGAGCCAAGTTCCTAAAGAAGTGTGGAGGAGAGGAGAGAGGGGTTAAAATGATAAAAGAAACAATTTTCTATTGATTCCTACTCTGTTAGCAACGACTAATCGCCTTTCGTTACTGGTATACTTTCCTTCAAGTGGTATAAAGTCAACGGGATGACTACGTTGTGAGGCAACTGGTAAAAGTTCATTTCGAGCGTATTCTCAACGTTTAATTACTACGAAATTTTTGTCATAAAATTCCTTTTCTCGACAGTTTGATTTTAACCCCATGATTCTCCGCTGGTGGAAGACGCAAGGCATTAAACGTTATGACTCGTTAGAATGTCTCGAAATGACAGCAGCTGTTGGGGCAAATTTTGTGATAACAAACTGTTCTGCTATCAACCATTTCTTCGACTGTCATCCAGCCTGGTGCGCCTGTTGGCTTTGCTACCTTTTGTTGGCGGTTCCCTACAAGATATGGCGTAATGCACTTCAAGGAATTCGTGACATTTCTGTCACAATGGAAGGAATTACTGTCTCCTCGAATCCAGCCCCCTCCAAGTACAGCTTGATCGATCTTCACCAGTTCCCCGTAAATAGTAATCAGCCGGGCGCTGGAGCAGGAGGCATGAGATCGAGTTTCGTACCCGGGATGGGTAATGGGATTGTTTCACACACCTTTTTTCCCCCACCCTCCCTGCATGGAACACTGGGTAATCCCCGATTTAAAACAAACTAGTCTTTAAGGAGCATGCAGCACCGTCACGAAAGAAATACTCTGAAGAATATGACGGATTATAGGTGACTCGTTGCATATGGCCTAGGAGCAAACACATTTGGGCTCAGGTAGTTTTTCAGTAGAAATTGGGACAGTCTCATCTACTCTGTTCACTAAATTATTTAGTCTCTTTTACTTAAAACGTAGAAATGATGATCGTTTTATGGAATGCATTTTGGCCAATCGATCTACGCTTCTGGAGTTCGCTAATTTGGATTCAGGGACTCGTTTGGCTTTTTGTTTTGTTTTGTTTTTTCAAAATAAATTTTTCGGCGAAGTTTATTATGTTCAGGCGATATGATGGACGCTTCATGTATCCGCTATACATACAGGAACACAGTCCTTTACTTCAAAGATGGCGAAAGAAGACTTAAGGGTTCTGATCTGTAAATCATGTCTCCCATAGACATCAGCAAGTTACAACATCAATGTTAGCGAGGCTTCGCACTTCAGTGACGTTATAAAGTCTTTGTGAAATTCGAACTGAGCCTGACTTCAGCGATTTAAGAATACTACCCAATACGCTATACTCAGCATTATGAAAGACAGTGGAAAAGCCAAGCGACAAACCTCGTCAAGTTTCGCTGCCCAATAAAATACGAACCGCATTCTGTAGCAGTATCTTTGCGGCTGACGTCCACTTGGCGTTTTCTCCTTTGTTTTGTTTTTCTCTGGAGGCTCGCTAGTTGATAAGTGTAGGTTGGTCCATTGGAGAATGTCTTGTGAATTTGTTGGAGCAAAAGTATCCACGAATCCGCCATTTACGACACCGTTTGCCATTGTTTCGCTCTGGTTGTGATGATTTAATTGATATGAATTCTCTATCTATCAAAAGGTAAAAGCCAAACGTAGAATGATGATAAGATTCAGTCTGAGTTCAACCTTTCCATTTCGATTGAAGAACCACTTGATATTAACAACAACAACAAAAAAATCAAGTTCCAGTGAGACACTGAAAAAAATCAATAAGGTTTTATTCCGGTCTCCAAGGTTCTCACGTTGAAAACTTTACTTTGGGTATAAAAGGGATGGGATTGTGATAGAAAAGCGACGATGGCTTTGCATGGTTCTATAGCTTACATACTATAGTAGCTGAGCCAATCAAAATCCCGGAATTGCCTGATCATATTGATATGATAACAAAATATGAATAAACTAATGACAGCTTCTTTACCTCCGAGTCATCCTTCTTGTCCTCTTGCATTTTTTCCGCCATTCTTTTTGCGTAGTGAACGAAGGGGTATTCCACCATACAGCCGAACACGAACACAAAGCACGTGATTAGATAGATGTCAATTGCCCGTACGTAGGAGACGCTTGGAAACCCCTCCTGCTCGCCAATCAGAAAACTGCCCATTGCCAAAATCGTGATTGTACCGAGCGAGATTCGAGCGGGTGTCGACTTGGTATCGATCCAAAAACCGACCCAGGAAAGAGCCACTATCAGTGTGGCCGGAAGGTACCAGCTTAATAGGTAGAAGTTGATGCGCCGATTGAACTCAAATGCTACTGAAAGTAACCCGTATCTGCCTTCAAGAAAACACAAGAGAAAATCTCATTGGAAAAAATTAAAAAATTCAACCATCAATACCTGATGGTTTTTGTTACGTTGTTCTTAATACTAGAGGCTGTTTATAGAAGAAGTCAGTTTAGACCCGTGACAAACATCTTGTTACCTGATGTAAATTCTTGTACAGTTTTCTTCTTCTCGAATGACACAAGAACAAAATGTGCAATGTCTTTGTCCAGAACTGTCAACTCGCCCCATTCGTAATGAAGGTCTTCATCGGTGTAGAAAACTGTCTCGTTAAACCAGAAGTACTTAACTGTTAGCTGGCACTGATAATTGTTACTACATTAGTATAAAGAAAACTGCAAATCATTGATTAAATTAACTCGAGAGGAGTAAGGCCGTGATAAACCAAGTCGATAGTGTTTAAGTGTGGTCTGTACTCTTATCAACAACAATATATTCGTCACCACAGTGGTAAAAATGTTGCCCGTTGTCGGTAAGAGTACAGACTACGCTAAATCAATGTCGATATGTTCTTTACCACAATATTGAATTCAAATAAAACGATCTTTTGAGTACGTGCCACTTTGCGTGGGACGTTGATACAAACAGCGTTGGCTGTACTCTTATCAACAACGAAAAATTGATCAATAAGATTGCGACATTACATGAAATAGTCTCTTAACTTATCTTATGCCTATGGGAGCCGTGGGGGGAGGGGTGTGGGTAGGGGAGGGTGTTACGGCGTCAAAGAAATTGATTTTTGTTTAGAGATGTCCAACTGTTGTCCACGTCTGAAATTGAGGAAGTTTGGTTTTCCTTCCAACGCTCCTAATTGCTTTCAACGAGGAATCCCTTACCAATTCATTTCCCTCGAACTCTCTCAGAATGCTAAACGGCCAAATTTTCTACATCATCGAAACCTCCTAGGTTGCCATCATAAAAGCTTCCTACATTTAGACCATTCTTCGCCCATCGTAAACCGCATTTGCAACCAAATTGAATTACTTTTTCTTACAAAATTGGCGATTCTAAGAAATATAACTAAAAATCACTTACAACTGGTGATGTTTAAGAAGCATTTTTGTTTATCCATGGGGAAATCGTGAAAGTTCATTGAACAAGACACTGTCATACTGAGCCTGCAATGCAACAGCAGCGGAAATGTAATCGATTACTTTAATAGAGAAAAAAAATAACAGCGGTAAAAAAATTAAACAAATTCTTAGGAAGAGGATAAAGATTAACATGGGTTACACCAATCAACGAGGCTGATCAACTTCGTATGACAGGATTATCGAAAAGAGGCACTTATTTCGCTAAGTTGAGATAACAAAGTTTTCACGAAGTTGTTTGAAAGTTTAAATTTGAAGTTAGTCAGAACAAAAATGAATTTTTCGCGTCTCTCTTCCTATTTCATTCTCTCCAACTTTAGTCAAAATTGTCAGTTTGGATCATAACTCGCCAACTGGGTTATTGAAATACCTTGTACTGAAGAGCACATCACCGTTAGGTGATATACGAAGACCCTCGCTTGCCGGGACCGCGCTATCAGTCTGCACGGTCTGTATAGACCTGATACCATAAATATACGTGTCAGGAGTCCACAAGTCTCTTACTAGGTCGACCTTAAAGACAATGAACTTCTTTCCGCTTGCTTGTTTTTCTTCATAAGCCAAATTAGGGTCATGCCATCCTTGCCTGAAGAAGAACTCCAACGAGAAATCCTACAAGAATATAATAATAATAATAATAATAATAATAATAATTTTTTTATAATAATTTTTATTTCACAAAATCAGTAAAAATACAGTATAACAAACAAAATTAAGACAAATTAAGGTATAAATATTAAAACAAGTTTAAAAAGTCTCTAGCTGAGAGAAAAGTCTTGAATCTCTTCGGTATTAACTTAATAATAATAATAGAATTTTCCTTAAAAATATTTCACAAAAAGCAGTTCTCAAAAAAAAAAATTATAAAAATTCAATAAACTAAGTTACATAATAAAAAATTGACTACTTAAATTCTGGCTTGCGCACTTTCCTATGTAATGTCAGTGTCAGATAATAATAATGAGATACAATGAATATATGAAGTTCATATATTTTTGAACTGCGGTATTAGATACGTATGATGGACGATCCTCGCAGTAGATAGCGCTATTTAGGCAATAGCGAAAATCAGACCTGAAAAAAATCAGACCTGTACGGGATTCGAACCACTGACCTCTGCGATACTAGTGCAGTGCTCTACCAATTGAGCTAACAAGCCAACTGAGAGCAGGCCATTAAGTTGATTGGTAGAGCGCTGCACTAGTATCGCAGAGGTCAGTGGTTCGAATCCCGTACAGGTCTGACTTTTTTCAGGTCTGATTTTCGCTATTGCCTAAATAGCGCTATCTACTGCGAGGATCGTCCATCATACGTATCTAATACCGCAGTTCAAAAATATATGAACTTCATATATTCATTGTATCTCATTTATTACTTTCACGGGTTTATTACGAATCAACTTAACGGCCTGCTCTCAGTTGGCTTGTTAGCTCAATTGGTAGAGCGCTGCACTAGTATCGCAGAGGTGAGTGGTTCGAATCCCGTACAGGCCTGATTTTTATCAGGTCTGATTTTCGCTATTGCCTAAATAGCGCTATCTGCTGCGAGGATCTTCCATCATACGTAATAATAATAATAATAATAGTTTAATATTTGTAGTTCGCAAATTCCATTTACATATGATCAAATGCGCATATATAGACATACGTTTCCACTATACGCAAAGTATACATTACTACAAACAAAAAAACTTAAGTTTAGGCAAGGGAAAATCGATCATATTTTCTTCTGGTTTTGATTAGTTAGAAATCTGATAACTGATGGAGAAAAACTGAAATGTGAAAAAGCTTCAGTATCAATATAAGGAGAATGAATGGCAATTTATACTCAGCATTGTGGCCCACTAACTTCCTATCAATTTAATTGTCTTTTACTTCAAACGTCATACAATTAACTGACAGGTGTATTAAACAACAAACCCACAGCCATTAAGTACAAAAATAAAATATGATATGTGAAGTATGGCGATAATTTGGGGGGTTTCAATCAGATCGGGACAACAGCAATCGAATTTGTCATTCTGTCTTCTGGCAGCTATCTTACTGAAAGTCAAAAGCAGTTATTAGCGTCGAGTATCAAAATTGTGGAAAACGCAAAAAAGACTCAAACAACACACGAATGACTTCAATATAATTGTTGTTATTACTGTTTTGGTATTTTTAGTAACTTAAGTACAGGAAAAGTTTTGCAAAAATGTAGATAGTAAGGTAAGGTAAAGTCTGTTTACGAGCCTAGTGGCCCATCAGGCCGATGCTTAAATGTAGATAGTACATAAGGATAAAGTGTTGGTAAAAGTTATCAGGACGAAACAGGCATGGAATGAATTTCATACCATATCTCCTGTATCGACTTGAAGAGAAGCGACCTCGATAGAAATATTGACAGCCACGGGTTCATCTGAAAGGAGAGAAGCATTAGTATCACATGGAAGAACAAGGCAAAAAAATAATCCATTGCTGGTCCATGTTCCCCGTGATATACTATATATATATAAAATAAAGTGGTAGATAAAGCATTTTTGTTGTGGAATCTTAGAGGTTTGGAGACGAGGGGCATGAAAACTGCGATATGGTGGCTGGAGTAGATACATATCTCGGTCCAGGTTTCTGAGGGATAACGAGCGGATGAGCCATAACATTGGTGGTACGTACTCTTATGAGAAGGAAATTGCAAAGGTTTTCGTTTTTATTTCCCAAAATCCTTTGAATTCTGAGGATGTTAACGAGCCGGGGGGTCAATTATCAGAACAAAAATATTGTCATAATTTTGGAAGAAGATCACCAATACAGTAACAAGCTGTGTCGCCTGCCTCTTGGGAAAAATTTCTTTGGTCTTCTTGTCTTGTCGTAGTTTATTCCGTTTCTCACGCAGTACACCAGATCCTGAGTTGTCTTGTACACAGATACGTTGCAACGACTTTCGTCAGCTAAAATAGATCTGAGGAAGTTGAAGATATCAAATTAAAAATCCCATTTCGGGCTCTTAATCCCTTAAAGACTCAATAGCTTCAATGCAAATGAAAGAAAGAAAACTTGTTTTAAATAATCTTAATTTCCAAGGTAAACGATAAAAAATTCCAATGTTTTAGAGAGCCATGTTACAATATTTTGTTTTCTGAGGGACACAGGGAATTGCTTATTTAGAGCAGTAGTTTGCCAAGATGGTAAAAACCCCCGAATGAAATGGATAGAAATATCGACAAATAGACTGGGATGGATTAGAAAATGACGAATGCCTATTAATCATGTCGTTTAAGATGCTAACCAAAATAGTGACTTATCTCATTTGAAACTTATGTTAAGTCCAATTAGCCTGTGATTGATGATAGTCTGGCTTTGATATTCTATAGTTTTTTTACTGTTTCCATGCATTTTAGATATGCTCAAATAACGAATGCGAAAGGGAAGGAACTTATTCCATCGAACAGAATTGATGGCATAAGAGACTTAATTTGAAGACTTTAATCGACAAGTTTCTTTTAGATTCTACCTTTGATAATAAGTTATAAGTTTTCTCTGCTATTTAATCATCAGCTTCATTTACTTGTAACAAATAACTACAAATTTATGAAGAGCGAAAATAAAGGCTCAAATTAATTCATAAGGTAGTTATTTGAATCGTAGCCAAAAAACCGACAGAGTCATTCTTTAAAGCGTAAGTGATAAATTTTTGTTCGAATGCGAAGAACTTTGGTCTAGACAGTTGGGAATGAAATTTTAATCAGCAACACTGAAGAAAACCTCTTTTACTAGGAGGCTCTTCGAGCTCACTTTAGACAAAAATGTTGGTAAAAATCTCAGTGGTTGATATGTTTCTAAATAACTTGAGACTAAGAACCAAAATTTTTACAACTTCCATAATCTTGTCGCTGGAGCTGAAATTCATATCAATTCATTTTGCCACATTAGCGACGGAAGTTAGAATGGGATAGCAAATTATGAAAATGACTTTCTTCTTACCTCAGAACGAATTCACTCCACATAAACATGAAAACCACATTCAAGTAAAACTTAGCCATGACATCGACCTGTAAGCAAAAAACGTTGAAGTTCAGTTTTCTGAAGTGTAATTTGGCTGAATGGTTATTGTGGTAACGTTTGCAGCTAGAAAGCTGCGATAAATTAAAACTGCATGAATTATGCATGTAACACTTGGTAGTGTAAATAGCGTAGGAGCGTGATAATAACAGGTGTTTCTGTTAAGAGACACATACAGCTTATGGTGCAGCAATTATGTGGGACGGCCTTTTTCGTTATTGGTCAATAACTGGACCCCTCACTTTGTTTTGGCAGCTGAGCCTCCACGCAATCTAAAACACAGAAATTGTGGACAAACGACAAAACCCAAACAAAGGTGACCGCAAAATTGCTTTCTAAGATTGTGTAATTAAAAACTCCGGCGAGCTTCGAAAACAATCAAATGTGTACAAAACTTTCGTTATTTCAGTTGCCTCGCTAAAAGGAATTTTATTTGCAAGTAGAGGCGAAAAAAAGTGTTTTTCTTGTAAAGTTCTTTTGTTACCTTTTTGTACTTTCCAATGTCAATGAAAACAAGTAGGTTTTTCACTCCTCAGACAAAAAATAGGACTGAAAGTAAAAGTAAGAGATTGAAATGCTATGTTCAACGATGTCTGATGAGATAATTAAAGAACCGATTTTATTTATTGATGCTAGCACAATATCCTTACACCAGCGAAGAATGGAACTTTGCTAGAATTTTATGAGTTTTCGCTGGATAAAAGTAACAGGTGAGTGTAAACGTTTTGAAGGAAACGGTTCGGAAAATTGACAAATTTTCGTTTTCTTGCTTCTTCCTGGCCAGCAATGTCGTGTGATTTAGTCAAGGCGCCGGTCTTTTTATGCCTTGGATAATTATCAAGTCGTTCTTGTTCAGCGGGTATCCCAGGAGGTTATTTTCAGATTCGTGAATCTTCCGTCTTGATAGTTTGTGACCTATGAATAACTCAGTGGTCCAAAGTAGTTGTCAAATGAGTTGTGCCGATAGCAATCAGCAATTTAGTTAAAGAGTTATGTTAAAATGGAACACTTTGAGACCTAGTTAGGTAATTACCACATTATTAATTAATTAATTAATTTCGCAGCTTCGAAAATATCCTGGTTGGGCGGTCGCAAGAGAAAATAATAGAAGTTACTGATCTCATGGGTCCCCATAGTTAAATAGTTTGGTGATACGCCTTCAGATTGGATCGAAAATGATCCCAGTGTTTTAATTACTCTTTGCAAACGTTATATTAAAAATTTTGTAAACGTTTCGTGATCGTGAAATTATATGCTATTTTCGATTTGAAATTGTTTGACATTTGATACTGCCGACGTAGAATAAAATTCAAGTTCTTCATTTTAGTGGTACAAAAAAAAACTTAAGTTGTGCAGTCAAAATTTTTCTGTTATTTTGCAGAAGCAGAGTCTTGCGAAATACGTTAAATTTTTTTTTTCTCAATTTTTTTCTCTGACAATTACATACATACATACGTTTATTGTAACTCCCAACTCGGGCTTTTCGGTTACAATGTACTTAAAAATTACAAATTTATTTTTGTTCAAACTTAGTTATCGTTACCTTGGATCCGGAAAAAAATTGACATTTTCACTCGTTAATCGATATGGAAAAATCCTGAACAGGAGAGGAGAGAGGAATAGTTTTGTGACCTCGACAAAGCTCAATTTAAACTGCCATGGGATCGAGAATGACGTCGGACGTCTCTTCCTCCCCTCCTCTCCCCTCCCCTCCCCTCCCCCCCCCCACCTAGATGTCTTATTCTGAAACGAAACACTCCATTTTAGAACAGTTCCTTTTTCAAGAACTTTCCCACCTCCCCAGCCCTTCTTTTCGGTCTGTATCCACTTCTTCTGCTGTTTTATCGCTACTCTAGCAACATATGTCGTCATGGTAAGAGTTTTAATCTCTTCCGACCTATTGTTTTTCTCTCTCTCGATAGTATTTTCAACTAGTAATTAATGCAAGGCCCCGACGTAATCTCGAGGCTTGTCTAAAACAGCTGCTAAAATCCGGATTTGCAATTCACGTCTGAGCAAGTAGCGCGGGATTTGCGCCCGAAGATATTGTAATCCAAAAATAAATGAGTTAAAACCATCTTTTAGTGCTATATCATATCACTGTTTTAGCACTTACCTAAATAAATATTCACCTCAGTGTCGGTGGCAAGTAGAGGACATGTAAAGAGCCGCGACGCGGCGGGGTAAGTATCCATCGATAGCCACCGAGTTGTTGTTAATATATAGTGTAAAGACGACCCAAGTTTTCTTTGTTGGTGAGGAAAGGGCTGTGGTTATACTTTTCAACCGTGTTCTTGTTCGCTCTTTTGCTCTTGCTATTAAACGTCTTTTGCGTTTCCTTTCTTCTTCATTTTTTTTGGAAGGGGTAAAGAAAACAAACAAAAAGTCATAACTCATCATTACTTTGTATTCTCCTTCAAAATCAAGACAGTGTACTCAATTTTTTCAAGTGGTGTTTATCTTGCCCAAGCAACACCAACGGACGTCAATTCTTATTTAGCCTGCACATATTTCACTCTATTACGCCAAAATTTTGTTAATCCATTCACTACAGTTTCCATTTGATTTTTGCTTTCATTTCAGACCTTAATCCCAAATGGAATCCATGCGGATTTACTTTTCATCACTCCCTCAACATTAGAACACAAGTTGTAGTCAATAAGTTTGTGGACCTCCTTTTGTTGTTTTTGTCATTGAAGCAGGACAGTGTTAGCTGTAGTCAAGTGAATAATTCAGCGGTTTATCATCAAGTTCCACATGTCAATAAACAATATACAAACTAGGAAAATGGGATTATGTTCTCCTTGATTCCTTTACAAACAAAACCTTTGATCTAAGGAAATTCACTGTGTTTTACTTGTTTCTTGTGCTTACTTTGTTTCAAGACCAGCAAACAATGCCAGCGGGAAAATTTCCACTTCAATTAGCTAGTGATCATACAATTTTAATATTGGACAAAGCGGCATAAACAGAGAACAAAGCCTTCCCACGTAATTAGTAGTGCTGGTTTCACGACTGAAAAACTACAGTGATTGGCCAATTACAACGGCCTACACTGAACAACTCATAAACAAATGATCGTTGCGTAAATTTCCTTTCTCCAAGTTAGTCTGCTTTCGCCAGAGAATTGTCGCAACCCAAAACATATACCAATTTTGTTTCGCCATATGGTTACATAGCTGTCTCAAAGTTACTCTGGAAAAATAATTATTTTTGATATTTAGTTTGCCGGACTGTCAAAAAGCGAGACAGCTTTCATTTGGAATACAACGTGAGGGAGACTATGATGTCAAATGTTGAAAAAGACTTGAATGGAAATGTGAAACATAAGAAAACCTTGACGCGGTTTCCTGAAGATTTGATTGTTCGCGAGACTGTTCCCGGACAAGACATCGCTGAAGAGCTAAAGTTAATTGTGCAGAGCTCGGAAAACATTGAAGTGAACTGCCTCAATGAATACGGCCATACCGCGTTGAGTACAGCGGCATTTGTAGGCAGTATGAAATGTTGTAGGATTCTCGTTGAACTTGGAGCAGAAGTAGAAAAAAGAGACGAAGATGGTTGGACTGCAATGCATTACGCCATGGCAAAGGGATATTTGGACATTGTGAAATATTTTATTCTGTGTGGAGGGGATTTATACGTTAAGAATAACGACGGCGACACACCACTGGATTTTGTCGAAGATAACGAAATTAAGGAAATACTATTAGCGTGTTACGAAAAATATTCGCAAAGTAAAACCGAAGTGTGATCGGTGCATCTAGCGTGACTCAAATGTCAGTTTTGTGGACTCGTCAAGAGTGATGTCTTCTGTTGCATAAATTTAGAATAGACACTCATATGAATATTGCATGCCTTTCAGGTTGATTTCATATCAGTTGTGAATGTAATTGAGGCGATTTTTGCGCAATGAGAATGAGAGAAAAATATTAAAGGACTACATAAACGTCAAATGCTCGATTTCATGGACAAATAGAGCTCAGTTGATTGAGTAAAGATTTTGAATAGAGTTTTAAATTTAGAGCAAGTTTTTCTATTTCTTTTAAGGACCCCCAGGAGTGTTTAAACCTCTTATGCTATACTCAAGTTTTTTGAACTTCCAATGGCCTCAGAATTTAAAACATCAGAAGCCAACATCATACTTCTATTTCTGGCGAAAATATTATCCCAGCGTCGAAAGCCGAAAAAGAAATTTGAGCGGTTGCGGGTCAACTCGAGACAGAGTTCGTGATTAATTAATTAGCATATGGAGCTCTTAAATGAAAATAAACCTTTTTTTTTTTGTAAAAAAGGATGTCATATGAGAACTAAGAAAAAAAAGATGCTTTTTCGATTTTTTTAACCCCCAGATCACTTGTGCGTGTATGGTGGAAATCCTTTTCAAGCATGCAGCAAGATAAGCTTTTAGAGGCAATAATATCAACATGGTGTATGGGTTGAGTGTCCAGGAAATGACGACATTTATATTAATTTTCTTGATCAAGTAATTATCTGCCATATCGGTGTGCCGAATCGCGCTATAATAAGTTGAGTTTTTTCTGAACACAAGCAATTATTTTTGTCTCGATTGCAGGCATTTCTCTCAGTCACGTGACTGCACATACTCTGTACCTCAGGATGACTAGGTACAAAAAGCGTACACAACATTGGTACTATTTTCAAATTTATTCTAACCATCACCAATGAATATATAAATCATGTGCGATATTTCAGTACAGTAATATTGAAAACTTACACACCAAATTTGCTATTGACGTATTTCTTATTATTTTTGCGGACACTCGCTAAACGGTGCAAATCTGTGTATTAACTCTTTACTCCGAAAATAACGATATTAATTCTCCAAACTGCGATCTGTTCATCTCTTAAAATGTCCGTTCTGAGTGTTTGGCTTTCAATCAAGAAACATATTCTGAATGACATATTTCTTTTCTTGTTACCTATATACTGAACAATCTAATGATCTTGAAAGGAGAAATTAGTTACTGGTCAGTCTGAAGTTCGTGCAAAATCAATATCCAGCTTTGTCTACGTTCTAGACGGTTCGTTAACCAAAAGTGCTAAGAAGTTCAGTAACACTGACTAATTGGCTACAGTAGATAGTTTCTAAATGTTTTGCTTAGAAGCAATGTTCGTGGGTCATACTTACTTGTAATACATACATACGCACATACATACGCACATACATACGTACATACATACGCACATACATACGTACATACATACGTACATACATACGCACATACATACGTACAAACATACGCACATACATACGTACATACAT
The DNA here is from genome assembly GCF_964205215.1 of Stylophora pistillata. NCBI lineage: Eukaryota > Metazoa > Cnidaria > Anthozoa > Scleractinia > Pocilloporidae > Stylophora > Stylophora pistillata. The sequence goes on from NC_142526.1 coordinate 31,305,576, forward strand.
ACGTACATACATACTTGCATACATACGTACATACATACGCACATACATACGTACAAATATACGTACATACGTTACTTTACCACTCCTCATTGGGGCTTTTCAGGGCCAATTCCCACCCATCCCACCCCAGGCGAGGACATCCACCACTCAGTAATCTCGTGCGTGGAAAATTAACGTCTCCTACCCCTAACCCTGCAGGAGACGGGGCCTACGGTTTATTCGTCCTTATCCGAGAAGACAAGAATACCTATCCATTTTTTGATTATAGATAATCTCCTCGCACTAAACACTTTAACGTAACCCCCCCTCCCTTAAAATTTTGTGCCCAGCCAAGACAATGTGATACCTACACAGAATCTGAAAATAACTAGAAACAAACAAGTACTACTTGTAGCCCCTGTGTACTAAAGTTCTATGACGAACAGGGGTAACATTATCCTTTTTTTTTTAGACTAGGGGTGATTACATTGCAAACGTAGCTTTAGTTTTGTCTTCTCATTTTAATGAAGCCTCAATCCTGATGTATAAAAAAAGTACAAATAAAAACTGCAAGTTTTACATAGTAGTTGGTAGTTAACAAAATCAAGTTTATACCAGTAATTTATACCAATTATTGAAATCAAATCCAATTATTCGTACCCGTTCCCTTCTCTCCCTCTAACTATTTATAATAGTCCCTAAAACTTGAAATGAGACGAGAAAAAATAGCTGGGTACTCATTCTTCCCAGATCCCCATCGATTTCTACTCGATCGCACTTTTTCTCGCCTCCAGTGACACTCCGTTACATTAACTGTAATGTTTTTAATGTCATTATCCATTAATTTTATGGAAAATAGGCTTCGTGCTGAGCGCCCTCATCCAGACAACCTGGTCTCTAAAAGTAATTAATCCATTCTGTACTTCCTTTACCAATAAAACTGGAAATAGAAAAGTTAACCATTTTTTCTTAAGGAAACAATTTCACTAATCTCTAAAGCCAAACTCAGTTAATGTGTATTTTTCAGAACCTCATTTCAAACCTTTGGCAGGCGTTTATTTCCCACAGTTCAACTTACCTAAGATAATTTTCCTCTATTTGTTTCATATGAGTTTAAGCAGAGAAAATAATAACATCGGTGTTAATAACTCTAAACACGTTGAAAGGAATCCCAGATACCAAACGCCGACAACCAAACGTATCTGCGCAGTTCTTTGTGGGATTATTTGGAGGAGACACGTATCGTTATCAGGCGACTTAATCCTTGTAAGGAGACCAACACTAATTTCGAAATTCATCCACATCGAAAATGACCTGATCATGATCTGTAAATAATTCACAATAATGTTACACAGTAGCATAGTCTTTTTTTTCTTTTTTTTTTTTTACTGCATCCTATCTTAGCTTGCTTACTACTAGAAAACTACTGTAGACCGCTCACTATAACCAATGCATCTTCATTTTTGCTGTTTTCATTCCCCGGTAGAGAACTTTACGGTGGCTCCACAAGCTTTCAGATGGTAACCTTGGTCGTAAGTCTTCTGGCAATCTAGAACATCCTCAAATCGTATGAACCTTAATCCAGAGGGATAGTTGTCAAAAACGTGACCCAAACGCTCCCAAGAACCATCACTTTGTGCAACTTGCCTTTGAGCTAAAAATGGTTTCTCTCCAGAAAGCTCCCTCATTTTATTGTCAAGAAGCGACACTTTGATAAAAAATCTACCACTGCAACCTTTCCTGATGGCAAACCTGCAGGACACAAGAAATTAATGAAGTTAAATATAAAATGACAGGAAAAAAAGAAAGGAACAAAGTCATTTTGGAGAAGACCTATAAAGTATTGTCCCTAAATAACGTGAGAGGCTAATAAACTGCAAATCCAAACTGAGTGCCACAAGAAGTCTGGGTTACTATCGGCTTTGCTCAACTTCGTTGTGTGAGTGGTCTGAGGAGTTCACACCGTCCCCTTAACCAATTAATTGCAGCACTTGGTCTCTCACATTATCCTGTATTAAAGCTGGTTGCATACGTTCATTTTGGTTTCTCATTGGATCTATAATTAGGATTGTCGAAATCTACATTTGTTCTAATTTATTGATGTGAATCTACTGTTTTAAATTTATGACTGTGACAATAAATCAAGGAGCGCTATCTAGGTAACAAGGTGGTTTGATTTTTTTTGGTTGAAACAAATCTGATACAACCAGCCCTATCTATGAATACAATTAAAACCTGACTTTTCCTTGGCTATAGGTAAAGTCATTTTGTTGCTGTTGTAGCATGCAAGGCGGAAGGGAGGGGGAGGGGGTGTAGAAGGTTCCTTGGAAAACTTTGAGATAGTGATTGTCGTACTTTTTAGAGACAAACAAGCTAAATTTCCAACTCACCACTCAAAGACTTCAATTGCTGGTCTCATTTCGTCTAGATATTCAGCAGTAAAGCCCTGAGTGTCTAGATTGATTGTTTGCACTCTCCAATTGGTAGTTCCGCTAGTTGCGGCAATACACCAGTAACTGCCTCCGTTCTCTTTTGGCCAGTCATCAGTGTCTGAAACAAAGGAAATGACTGAATCATTATGACAAGTAGATCCTGTGCTCTTAAACTTTAACGAAAAAGTCAGAGTCTTGAGCAAGATAATCATTCTCGACTGATAGCTTTCAGATCTGCTTTTGTTGGAAAAATGTTACTATTTTGTATAAATGGTGTGCTGTTGAAATGCTTTACTTCAGTGGTTTGGGAAGAACACGAAATGCATCACCTTGAGAAGTACTGGACTTGATATATGATTATATCTGTTATCAGATATTTCTCGATCATTTTGCAACTAAGTAACTTTTTTTTCATCCATTACCTTTTTCTGTTTATTTTCAAAGTTCATCTAATCTTAATCCTTTCATTGCAAGAATTTTTCCTGTACAAGGTACATCGTTTAAGACATGAATGGATGAAAGAACTGTGTTTTTAATGCAAAGAAACAAAGGGGGTAAGTTTCTAAAGAAACCGTGGTGCTGCCTCGGTGGGGGTAACAAGTTAATTTGGTTTTATCAACTAAGTTGATATTGTAAATTGGCCACCGTAAAGGTTTAAAAGCTGACGTTTCGAGCGTTAGCCCTTCGTCAGAGAGAATTGATTCAATTCATTTTACATTATCAATTTAGCCGGTTGATAAAACCGAACTACCTTGTGTTTTTTAATACGTTTGTCTTTTATATAACATATCATACACTTTATATCCCTGACTTAAATAACGTGTAGGTATACGAGTGTTTTGCCTGTGAACTAGCTATAATGGAGCTTAGTGCATTTCCACTGTAAACTAAACTTGTACATTTACATTTTTTTCTTACCATGGGGGGAATTCTCTAGTCTATATTGATTCAGTGATGGCTGTATCAAATGCCATGGGTCTGTGATGATGTTAGACGCAAAGCCCCTTTCGTCCCAGGTTGTGGCAGGTGCAAAGTTTGAATTTTCCAACAAGTTACCTTGCAATCCGACTGCTATAAAATGTATAAAACAATACTAGACGGAATTAAAAAGGCATGTAGGAGTGCGAACGTGTAAACGTGTAAATGTTGGTTTCATTATTTTGTTCTTTTGATTCAATTTTAAATGAGATTAAAGGTATTTTAAAAGAGCAAAATAGCTGAGTAAAGATTGCCTTGTTGTAGTTTTCTAGTTTAAGTGCTTTTCTCTTTACCTGTCTGAATAATCATGGAATAAAAGCAATTTGGCTGAAGCTCAAAAGATTTAACGAACAAAAAGGAGATCATGAAACCACAAACAGAATTTGATTACCGGCATCTGTGTGAACAGAAGTGGCTGGGCTTCTAATACCAATTCCTCGTTTGGCACTCGCTACAGAGATACAGAATAAATAGTCTCTGTCCGGTTGCAAATCTTCGAGTGTTTTCTCTGTCGCCGATAATTCTACGTCTACCTGTCTCCAATCTGAATTTTCGTCGTTTTCGCGAAAGGAAACGACGTAGTTTGAATAGTCTTGAGTTGGAATGTTCTCAACGGGAACCCACTGTAGCTGAAATATACAAAGGAAACATCAACTGACTCCATAAACAGTATCAACTAAAGCGCATGCGTATGTCCAAGAACCAATTGATAAGCAAGTAACAGGGATAACATTTCTCAAATATTTTAAGATGCTTTTCAAATGCCTCTACATAGGCAAATTCCACAAGCATGTGAAATTCTGATAAGTACTAAATATAAAAACCTCTAAGATTTAGCTCGTTAAGGGCGCCTAAGTACACGCTGTTGTGTGGGAAAGTTTCAATTGAAGGTAGTCATAAGTTGCTGCGCTGCAAGCGTGGAAGATGTTGTTTCTGTTTACTGTGGCGCAAGGAACGGACCTCCTCTGAATTTAAGATTATGTGGTTGTCAGGAGAGTTGATTAAAGTCGACGTGAAATTTCTTGTTATCCTACACCCCCGATTTCACAGGTTATAGACACTGTTTAGTAACAGATAGCAAAACAAAATTGACAGCTGAAAAATTCCTACCAGCAGTCTGTTAATCACTTACTGTTACTGCAGAATTTTTCCTCATGGTAATAGCAATTGGAGCGTCCATGATGACCGCCAAGAAATCAGCTTCTGTGTATGCACTGTGTAATTTGTTGATCGACCCCTCTGCACGAACTCCAAATCTGTACCAGCCCGAGGACGACATGCCTAGAGCTTCAGCCGTTGATGTCAACTGGTGGCTGGTTGACTAAATGTTGAAAGACATTCCGAATAATGAAAATTAAAAGGAAATAATGGTTTGATATTGTCGAGGAGGGCTCAAAAGATCGTTAAAGCTTTCAGTTCTAGGCTATTGCTTAATTTGGAAGAAGCATTGATAAAAAATACTTTCACTATCAGGTTAGAACTATTGATATGATGGAACCGTCGGCTATTTGGGTGCAAACCTCAGCCATGTCAATCTTCATGCATTTAGAATGGTAAGTAGCGTGTTATCAAATTTAGGCTGGATTACTCTCTTACCGACCCCCGAGGAAACCTTAGACAAGATTCTCGCAATCCTTGATTTTTCATGCATTTCTGACCTTCCCCTTAAAAAAAGGCACTACAAGTACAAATCACCGAACACAGCAACATTGTGGGCAATGAATAATTACGGACATTGAGTGAGATGGCTAATATCGTTATCTATCGCGAAAATCAAGCATAGAAATGAATACATGACAAAATGTGTCGCTTCGTGGATATCTTGAACCCTCTCTAGAAACAGCCTAAAACTAAGGGCTAAGGATTTACCCGTTTGCTGAGCATTTAAAAAAATCCGGGTAGAGAGGAGTATGTACAAGTGGCACGCATGAAAAGATTTCTTTTACTAAATAGTTTACCTTACTGGCTCCTTTTTTTGAACGGCTAGAGTCTGACGTTTTCCAAACGCTCAATTCGAAATCTGTGGACGAATATCCTTCCCAGGACACTTTAACACATTTGTCGTCAACTTGCAAAACTTCAACATTGGTTGGAGATTCTTCGCAGACCAGAGTCTCTGTAGAGTAACCGATAGAGTGAAGTGAAATAACTTGGCCTTGGCTTCCTTTGGGCTGGACTTTCGCCACAAACTTGTCAATCCCCTTTACAGAGAAATTTTCTGTGTTGACGCTGCAAGAGATAGCATCTTTCGATACCTCGTCCGAAAACGGAATAAGAGTGGTAGTTCCACTTTCCTCTTTCCTTGTTTGTACTATTTCTATCAAATATCGAAGAGCTAGATGTACAGGAGTCCAAGTTATCTTCAAAGTTGAACTTCCTGGATCGAAAGTTATGTGGATTGGTAAAGCTGGCCTCAACCAGACCACTTCTTCTTTAGAAAAGGAGAAGCCACTTGGAAGACAAACCTCCGCTTGTGTTTCGATCATCTGAGCAACCCCTTTGTAGCGACCATCAATGGAAGTAGTTACAACACTTTCATCAAATTCTGTGACCTCTCTTCCTCCTCTATTACATTTTAACTCTTTACATCCCAGCAGCGCCTCTTTGATATCTCCTTCTTTGGTTTTCACTTTGGTGCCATCGATAACTCCAAGTCTTACAGTTCCATCACCAGAAGATAAACAGCTTACGATCATGCGACGTGTATCGTTGTTAAAGGTGATGTTGACGTCCATTGGTGAGGAGCAAGACAGAATAGTCGATTCAGATTTTGTGCTCGCTCCTCCAATGTTGACCTCATCTCCTAGCACCATAACTTGTGATTGGTAGAGCCCATTGGATTCTAACGACATCGATAATACGTCAAATTCCTTCTTCATCTGGTTGCCAACTAGACACAAATCGTGGGTTACTCTCTCTTCAGAAGCTATGAATTCAGTCTTAGAGTTAAAGACTTGGATTCCATACCCAGCTGCCGATTGCACGGATTTCCAGGTTACAGCGAAAACTCCGTTTTTATATTCCTGTGTCACAGAGGCAGGTGGATCAAGCAAACACACTTCGTTCGACTTTTTCACCTCACTAGGCAAATTATTTTGATCCCCAATGTTCACAACGAAAACTTGATATGTCGCACCTTGCGGTTCGTTCGCTGGGTTGATAGGAAACTTTAACAGCGTGTGATGAACTGACTGATCTACGACATCTTGTTTAACAACAAATTCCTGCTTGCTCAAGTAGTTACTTTTGTGAGCAATGTCCTCTAAAAACAAAGTGAAGTGTCCAGATTTTGAAGAAATGACCGACTCCAACTGTCTAGACTGGATGTTATACTTCAAGGAAACGCTTTTCGGGGAATCCCCGCACTTTAAGTCAGTCAGGCTTACAGAGGGTGGGCTGTTCATCCACTTTGCATTACCTTTTGCAACGACTCTTGTTGCAAATAGGCCACCATCATTAAAGCTCATTTTATTGACATCAAAAGAATAGGTTACTGTTGGGGACCAAGTACCAGCTGACTTCGGAACAAAATGTTTGCCTGCTATTTTGGAAGGCGTAGTCTTACTAAAAACTTCAATCACATGAGACTCTGCTTCAGGAACTGATTTGAAAGCGACTTTCAGCATTCTATCTTTGAATGAGTATTCCTGACTAACAGAGGCAGGTTTTGGCAATTGGGAAAACTCTGTACTTGATGTCGACGGCATGCTGGGAAGATGAAGAGTATCCATACCCTGGGCAATCACTGACACAACGTACATCATGCCAGTTTTCAGCTGTATTTCATCCATTTCAAACACCACCTCGTCCTTCTTTGCTTCGCAAATTAGCTTTTTCGCGACGCTTGAATTAGTTGTCTTCTCTCTTATGTTAACTTCATACATTTTTGCTCCTGTGATAGGTCTCCAGAAAACGGTAAGTTTATTGCTCTGAGGGTCGTATGATGGGGATACACCTTGAACTTTAGAAAGGAAGGAAATTTTCTCCGTATTACTAACAAAGACACTTGCGAGCGCTGCCGGTTCTCCCAGGGAACATATGCGAATACTGTAGGGACACCTCGCATGACCAGCTATTTCACTGACTTGTACTTTAAGGATCGATTTAAGATTGCCCCCCGTCCTTCTTGCAACCTCTCTTGAAAAGATTATGCTATCTGGTTCGGCCGAATTTATCTCACAGAGGAATCGTGAGATTTTTTGGGTGGCGCTCACTTTCCATTCAATGGTCAGTTGCTGTGGCTTTGAATCGTACGTGACATGAACATCATTGGGTGCCGCTACGAGGTGAAGTTCCTCTGAGTATCTGAATTCTCCTGGCACTGCGTCTTGTGCCTGAGCACAAACACGAACCCGAGTCTCGCCGGGAGCTCCGGCAGTAAGTTTCTCTGCGTAAAACACGTGAGATATCTCTTCTTTTTCAGAATGCCCCTTTACGATGGCACTTCCGACTATGGTACCATCATGGGTTATCACTTCAGCTTTGTAATCAACCGCGAACTTGACTTGAGAAAATCTGATATAAACCTCCCTTCCATCACGCCTTGAATGAACGTCAAGTTCTGACGGCTGTGGAAGGAGAGGCTTGACCTCTTTTGATACCAACTGCTCCTTTCCTTCAAACGTTATATCATCATGAAGGTAGACAGCCTGGACAGACACTTTGAAAAATTTGCTGTTGTATTTAACTGTGTCACCTTTCCACTTGACTTTGTTCTCTTCAGTGGTCTTGTTTAAAAGAACTGTCTCCATTTCTCCGAGGTCAAATCGCGACAGTCTCACATTGTATTTTACATTTCGTTCCAGAGGTTTCCAGTAAACTGCAACTTCATCTAGTTCTGCAAGGGTAATTGTCAGGCCTGAAACAATTAGCCGATCTTGTACAATTTTTCTAGCTTCTGCTTCTTTCCTCTCCGCCTCATCTTTTCTTTTCTCTGCCTCTCTCTGCTCTTTGGACTTCCCAGTGAAAAAGCTGATAACGCCTTTGATGAAGGAAATGAAAGCCCCCAATCCTGCAACCACGACAGAAACTTGAGCTATGACGGATGCAGCGCTGATAGCGAGTTCTGCCAGAGATGCGCCTCCCTCAGCCACTCTAAAGGGAAAAAAATAAATCTGCAATTATAATAAAAACCATAACATTAAGAGTTCTTCCACATAGTGTAACCGAATCTGAAAAATGATATGCTGAAACAAGGACGGATCCATAAATTTAATTGCATAAGTCTCTAGGAAAAATATCATATTCGGATATCCGTTTCTAAGACTAAGTTTTATTTTCCAATCATTACTTATTTAAACGACAATGAGGAGTGCACTTACGAGGCAAGCGTCCTAGAAGCAGTCTCCAAGACCTTCTCGGCATTTGATACCTCTTCCGCCATGGTTTCGAGCGTCTTCTCAGCTAGGTCTGTTAGATTGGGACTGTGTGCTCCACGACATATAAGACCTGAGAGGACTTTACGTGAGAGCTTAATCCCACCAAAGGCTGCCATAAACTTGGTTAACTGTTTCCGCTGAGAAAAGACTTGATCTGCAATATTTAAAGATTTTTTTGCAACCTCTTGGATTAAAAACCCAGGTAAGTCGCTCAACCGGAATTCTCGAGAAGGCTTCGTAATCGTTACCACCATCTCTGGGAAATCAGTGGTAAGAGAAGGCTTGTCAGTGGCAATCATAATATCAAGCTTCCCTTGCAACCTTAACGCAAACCAGGCTTTGGGATCTTTGACCGACATTTGCTGCACATTTAGCCTGCACTTCGTCGTGATGACCTTGTCAAAGGCCAGTCCAACAAGCTTCTCGCACGGGCTATCGATGAGTTGGCTTAGCTTCTCAAACTCCTTCGCGAAATCAATGAGTTTCTGTAGTTCAAGAATGACAGGCCAATTTCGAATCATGAATCCACCTTTCCGACTCCATTCAAACTCAACACAGGGACGGGAAACTCCGATGAGTTCGCCACTGTAGGTTACTTTCCCTACAAAGCACTTCTGGTTTACATCATAACCCAATGTACATGAACCAAGTTTTTCTTGAAGGAGTTTAACGCCAGTTTGCAAATGGAACTTAGTTTGACCTTCGTAACGAGATATCTCGATTTCTGGACCCTCGTCATCTTCAAAGTTCTTCCCAGTAAGTGTTGCAACAGCCAGATCAATTTCAAACTTGGTAAATCCCTTGATGCGCATACCTCTTCTGTCTATTGACAATTCCACTCCAAAAGCACAGTCAAAGACCTCTATTTCAGTCTCACCTTTGAAACCTTCCTTGAAGGTCTTTCCATTCATCTCGATGTTGCATTTTGCACAATAAATTTCTCCCTTCTTAAAGCTTATGTCCAGATATCCTGGTGGCCATTTTCCTTTGAACAAGGCGGCAAAAAGGTCATCAATACTCAGGGGTTGGCTGAGATCGAGCGACACCATTGCTACAACTGGTTTGCCCTCTTGGAGAAAGATGAATCCCGTCAGCGCTGCAATAGGTTTGTCCTCACTTGGCGAACCGGACTTAAAGAATTTGACTGTGCCACTTATGCTACAATCAGGAACAATCGAATCCTGTTCATCTTGATCAAATTTCCAGCTAAGATGAAGTTCTGGATCCTCAATTGAAATTCCAAACATTCCTAGTGGCTCGTGTATGGTGTCTGGATCAAATTCAGCTTCCATAATAAAATCGGCCTTTGACTCTGAGATCTCCAATCCTCCACTGAATGTGATCGGCTTGGAATCTTCAGTTAATGTCAACCGCATCCTTCCTTTCAAAGTCAAAGTCTTCCCCTTTGATGGCTGGTACATCAGGGTAATTTCGTGAAATTGTAGGTGTCCACCAAAGATTTCCATTTGCGGAATATGAGCCATAAACATTGTATCACTCCCATTCTCGGCAATGTGAGCTAAAAGAACAATTTCTGAGTGCTTATCTGTCTCTTGAATTTTGGTGACGTTTGACAATAATTTCGACTCTCCTTTGGTAAATTTTATCTTCGCAAAAGCGGTCATTCCACCTTTCATTTTTTGATCGGAGATTCTTTGGCTGTCTAGGTTGGTAAATGGTACGTCAGCCACTAGTTGTTTGTTCCTAAAGACTTCAAGCTTATAGATTTCTTCCAACATTTCTGCGACTTTCACCTGCTCAAATTCCTTTGAAATCACGCACAAGTTTGCATTCTGTACCAGAATAACCTCATCAACAACGTTAAGACTCTCATTGATTGAGGAAAATCTGAAATCATTTCCAAGACTTAGACCGAACAGAAAACCGTACTTAGAGGAATTCTCGCCAGACGCTGCTTGCTTGACTATCAGTGATCCTGTTCCAAACCCAGCTACAGCTCCGAAAAACATAAGTATTCTCTTCGAAACATTAACAGACAAATACGCTTTGGTGAAACTGGGAAAGCGTACAGTGGCATCAGTTCCGTTTGGAAGGAGTCCTTTCCATGAATTCGAAGGATCCGAACCAGTAGCAAATGATTTAGTTAGGATGTCCAGGTCAATATATGCCGGATTCTGCACAGTGCCAAATACAACAGTTTCACCTTTACCGTCATGGTAAACTTCAACAGCCACATCTAAGGTGCCCTGTACAAGAACCTTTCCATTAAGGCAGACGGAGCCACTCCACGTACTCGAACTACGTTGTCTTGTAAAATGTACCTTGCCACCGAGATTGTGAACGGTCAGGGTACTAATCCCAACATCAGTGGTCCACTTGCTTTGGGACTCACCTTCTAATTTGAGGGAAATTGATTCTTCACCTTTTTCTAGTCTGAAAAGGAAAGAGCTTAATGTAACACTCCTAGGAAGACTGAAAGGTACATCAGGAGATATCAGGTTGGCCATCTCCTCAAAATCGACTTTCGTTGAGCCATCTGCCTCATTAAAGAGACCTTCCAGTACCAATCCTAACTGCGTGTCTCTTTTGAACGTGACATTTAAGGGGAGTTTACCGATGCTTAAAATTCCGGCGATGAAGATTTCTGCGTGGACAGGATCTTTTGTTTTATCCAGATGATACTCAAGTCTTGCCTCGTTAAGCTGAATGAGCGGCGTCTCGAGTATAGTTATCGTTGCTCTCGTCTTGACTACAACATCCATCTTTCGAATGCGAAATGGGGACGCTTCAAATTGAAGACGCGCTTCCTAAAAGCAACAGAAAGAGGAATAGCGGGTTAAATTGTAAAATAGTTGTTATAGGTTAGAGCAAAATTACCGAACGAAACTCATCTAGCATTTACCTTTAATCCGATGTTAAGGAAATCTGGGGATCCATCGACTTGTGGAACTTCGTCCTCTGTACTCTTCAACCCTACAATTCCGAGTAAGGATGAGAGTGTCAGTCCTCCATGAGAATCTGGTTTGATTACCGCTTCCAAAATAGTACTGTTTGATTCCTGGCTTGTAGAGGAGAGCTCCACCATAAAGCTGAGGGTCTGTTCGTTGCTTTTAAAGTGCCCAACGACTGAGACGCGCTGTGTAGCATTACCAGGCAGTTCAGTCATGTATATCAGACAAAGCTGGTGCAAGATAAAGGGTCCAAGCGTAAGGCAACCATCCAGTCGCACCCGTACATTTCGTACATGCCACTGCTCCTCTGATGAAAAACTCAGAATTACTCTAACTTCTTGAACATGTAAAGATTTGACCTGTATATATGCATTACTGCCGGAACAATCTTCCATTTGCCTTGGAAAGAGACGATCCAAGCACTCATCCGTTGACATATTATCCACCAAGACGTAGTGTCCAAGTAATTCCTGACGTTCTGTGTCAAAAGTCAAGGTTGCGTAAGTCGTAGGATTCAGATATCCTCGCAGTGAAAGGGACACTGCGGAACCTCCTCGGACATTGGAAAAACGCACTGTTACTTCAAGGTTGTAAAGACTAATACTACCGATGGTGAGGGTTCGCTTTCTCAATACCGCCTCGATCTTAGATAGTTTGAATGTAGAACCGTTATTTTCAAAGGAAATGGCAGCCCGAGAAACCGTCACGTCTGAGATTTCATCGATGATAGGAACATTGTGTGACACGGAAAACCCAATACCTTCAAGGAACTGTTGAAGGGTAAACGAATCATCTTCATTTTCGAACGTCAAAGTTCCAGGCACATCTGATCCAGGCAAGGAGAATGCAGCTCTGCACGTGAACTTGTTAAAAACCAGCAACTTCATCTCTGTCTCTGCATACCACTGATGACATCCATACTGCACCAGAAAACTTGCATCTTGCATGGTGAATTTTTCTTCAATAATTGAACATTGCGGAACAAAGAGGGACAGAGAAAAAGATTCAATCGCGCGCTTCTGGTAGTTTACATCGAGGCTAATTTTATCCAACAGGATTGCATTCAGGATATTTTCCATAAACGGAAAGAAAGACATAATTGACGTCATCTGCTGTCCGAGACCGACAGCTTCAAGTGCTGATTGTATCGATATCTCTGAAAGGTTTGGACATAATGAAACGCTACAAGTATAACCCTGGGAATTTTGATGATTGGAAGCATCTACTGGCCACAATGAGAACTTTGAATCCAAGAATGCGTTGGCATCTGTGGATGTGGCGACCGCTAACTTAAATTGGACTTCAAAGCCAACTTGAGGGTGACTGCTGAGGGGATTGAAAATCGTGACCGTTGCTTGGCTGCCCTGAGGTGAAGAAAAACCACTGGGAAGTATTGATGCAAAGTTCTCGAGCGTAAACCCAAAGGTTAGAGAAGAAACCTGAGTCACGTAGTAACTTTGGATATCCTGGACAACACGAATGGTTGGATTGGAAAGTTGCAAATCCTGGATGACTTTGTTTAGTAAGGGGACAGCTAGTTCTTGGATGTTTACTTGAGGATCCAACATCTTTACCACTGATAGGAAATTGGCGTCATGAGAAAATGAAATAATCACCTCAGGAACAGCTGTCGATGTAGGTACCATTCTCAGATTTACAGCGATTGTCCCGATGGTAGCTTCGCATTCTACGACAAAGTCACTCCTTTCAGTGCGTGGCTTTTTTACAGTGACATGAAATTGGGATAAGTCTATAACTAGTGTTCCACCCAAAGTGACTTGATTCTTTTCGGTTGGAATAATTAGGTAAAAGTCTCCAGTCAGTACTTCGACGGCTAATGGAGAGGTGAAATAGTTAACTGTCGAAAGCAAACGATCTACCTTCCAGGTAAATATGTCTAAAGCCAAAAGTTGCGTCGGGAAACCCTTTGCTAAAGCCTCCAAGGGAAGGTATCCCGCTACACGCTGTAGTATTGTGCCTAAGGTCAGGTTGTCGCGGTTTTCCAGTGGCACACCTCCAAGCGCATTCAAATACATGTCAACGGATGGTTCTTTCGGTTTCATATGCTCGCTGACACGTAAGGTGTAGTTCGCAAAGCCAAGAGACGTTGTAATCCGAAGAGACATGTCTGGTCTGGAACATGGGTCTTTCACTACAATCTCTAGCGTAGTAACTGGGGATGCGTCGAACGTCATGGGGCGCAATTTTGTCACGACCTGGATTTTGCTTGAAATGACTTCGCTATCCATGGAAGATGAGAGTTCAACCATAGATAATTCCATATCGACTTCGTTATCCAGGGCTTCACATGCAATAGATCCGGGTAGTACTTCCTCCTTTAGGCGCTCCACGTTTGAAAGACCGAGCAAAAGTTCGAGTGCACTTCGAACATTGATTGATTTCTGGTCGCTTTTGGATCCTCGTGACTTTAAGAATGCCTTGAAGGATACCCATGTTTCATCTTTCAATGGACCGGAAAACGTCCTGTGGTCGAAAAAGAAGGAGCTGCCTTTACTTCTTTTATTGGTACGTTTGAGGGAGCCGTTGTCTTCCAAAAAGTATTTTCCCTTGGGAGATTCTTTGATTAAAAATCCGCCTCCCGTGGCGTTCTCGAGCCAAACGTTTTGTTCAACCTGATAACCTGTTTCAGACTCGCCCTGAAGGGTAATCACATTGAAATCGCTAGTGATGGATGGAGCATTGGAGACGTTGAGAATATTCTGGGCACCCTTCTTGGGAGTCAGGAAGAGTTGCCCGTCGTTCTTTACTTCAAGCCAAAGAAATTTTTCGTCTGATCCTTTCGTTTTGATATAGAATTGGTCAACGTTGGGAAGAAAAGACCTCCGCGGAATAGTGAATCCAACGTTATCTTTCAGTCGTTGGGAAACATCGATTCGTATTCTGTCGTCGTTTTCAAATTTGCTTGTTCCAGTAGGTGCCGTGTTAACGTCCTCGTTGGGGTCGAGCTTAAAGGAAACGTTATTCTTCAGATAATAAAGAGAAACAAGCTTTTTCCACTGCTCGTACGGTTTTACATTAACATCAGGAAGATATGCAGACGGAACGTCTCCCCCAGAGGTGAACACGATTCTGCATGGCTTGTTCTTTTTCACGGCAGCTTTTATGATTCCCTTGATGACATCTGGTGAAGGGTGGCCATATCTTCCGCTGGCAGATACGTAGTAAGTCTTGGAATGGAAGGAATCGAAAAAACCTTCAATACCAATTTTGTCTGCAAAGTAGTCTCGAAAACTTTTGTCATGACCCATGAGGCCTTCGACTTGACGCCACCAGTCTACCTTCCTCCTCTTCAGATCTGTAGAAACACTTGAAAAACCTAATTTATCGGCAACAGATTTCGTAAGATTCTTCCAGTTTGCTAAACTATTTAGAGCTTCTAGATTCTTGCATGGGTCGACGCATCCAGACTGCTGCTGAAGTGCTGCCACAACCTCAAGGTGCTTCGCTTTTACTCTGTGAAACAACTCTTCTAATGTTTCCTTCGTTGTGTTTTTTAGTTGCTTTTTGATTACCCCCTGAAACGTTTCGGCGATCCTCTGAACGGTCTCTCCATTCCCCATTTTAGATGTTCTAATCAGCTTCCGGCGAACGTAATCAATGTCTCTCTCCTCTTCAGGGTTCTTTTCGAAGACAATCTTCCGGTTTAGACTCAACGAAAGTAGAACCATCGCGGCCAAATTTTGAGAGGCCCAGGTAGGAGGCATGACCTTTCCCAAAATGCTGTTCTCAGGGCTCCCGTGGTGAGGTAACTTGAAGATGTCCAGATCTTTAGCCCCGTGACTTCGAAGCATTGCAACAATGTCATGGCCGTAAGCATCCCCACTCAAACAAATCTTGCCTCCTTCTTTAGTGAAGAGAATGATACTCGATTTGTTCAAATCGTCGTCTTCCGTACCCTCTTTCAACTTGCTTCTTTGTTCCTCCTCGGAGTGAGGCTCGTCATTGTTGTGACGCTGATACAAAACACCAGGCGAAGTAGGAAAAGAAAAGATGATATCATTTCCGAAAGCATTCTGTATGTCGTCAATGTCTAGGCTTATCTTGAATTTGGTTTTTAAGAGAAACTCAGAAAAGCTACGATAAGCTTTTTTGTCCTGAACAAATTTTTTTGTGAGTAAAACAGGACCATTGCAAACCAATCTTTTGTCTGGGTTGGCTGATGTGACGCTTTGTTGGTACTCGTTGGGAAGAAGCTCTCTAAAGAGTCTTTCCACACCATCCAAGTGATCGGCGTGTGGATGTGTGACGATTGCCCCGTCGAGTTTAACTCCTGACAAAGATTGGATTTACACACAAAAGGCGTCAAACGCGAGGAGGAAATAGTTAACGAGAAAAAGAGTAGACGATTGCACGTTACAAGATGATGATAGTTCTTGATGATTACGAGTCTGCAGTGAATTAATAAATTTCTATAGCACCGCCAACCTCCTCTGAAACAATTTTTTGTGCAACTTCCTGTACAAAGGTGGAGCTAAATTTAAAGATCCAAGAACTCATGAACAATAGCTGAACGAGTCAAAATTGTATGTAAAATTATATCATAATGTCTTAAAAAATCGTCCTCGTTCTTCACAGTTCGCATTCGTATTAGGTAGGTTGAGAAAGATGTTTATGTCGAATGACAAAATTGAACTTCTTGCCGTCTTTTCTCAGAATGTTTCAGTTTGTGACCGGGATTTTTTCGATCCTGCATAAGTGTGTGTGAGAGGATTGCTGGAAGAGTTGGAAAGTAACGATTATGTTTTCTAGCTTCCCTGCTGACGTCATGAAAAAGTCTTTCTAGTTACGTTGTTCTTACAGTACAATCTCAACTGTTAATGTACCTGTACTGTTTGGAATCTTGGCCAGACTCGTCAGAGTACAAAGAAGATACTGATAGTAGGGCTTTGCCAATTGTAACGTGGTCAGAGCCTTGATTCTGTTCTCTTCTGTCCCCCCTGCGCCAACGTGCCGAATCGGACCCCCATCCACCAAGTAAAATCGACGCTTGTTCTCTACAAGAATAAAACGATTTAAGACAATAGAACATTCCCTCAGCCACTGATACCTCACCCTCACCCTAGCCTATTACTGACATTACCGAGTTTGTATGTAGATATTGATAAACTAGGATTCTGTCATTTCTTACTACTTGCCTGATTGAAATTCCAAAATGGAGGCGTCACCGAAAGCGGCGTACACGACATGTAAATACGCCTGGATGTTACTCATAGTTTTGTCTCACTGAGTGGCCATTACTTCATTCTAAAGGAAGTACAAGAGGAGGTGTCAGTGAGGATGTACATACTACGCGCGCGTGCAAACCATGACATTTTGAAGAAGAAGCCTGGAATCATGCGTACTGATCTTCGCCTGACGGTTTTGTGTACGCTTTGCGGTTTTGTTTACGTTAAGTGTTGAGCGACACAGCCGTGAGTGAAGCACACGAGAGTGCCAGATAACCAGGCTTTCAAAAGTATTGTTCGATTTACTTCCAACTACAAGATGTAAACACCTGTTCTGAGCGGAAGATAATACCAATATCATGTTCTTTAGGATTGGGTGAAAGAAGATAATCTGACGGCCGTTCTTCCGTCATATGCTTGAGGGTATTGTCCGACCAAACAAAGAGCGAAGGTGAAAACCATGCGATAGATATATGTGAAACAGTTTACAGATAGAATATTTTTGAAAATACATTTTAAGTCAACTATGAAATTCTACGGTGGATGAAGTACCTCTTCCTCAATGTCTCTATAGATATATTCACCTACTTCCGCCCTACTTTCATTTTGACTTTGCATCGATTTTTGTCGACCTGTATATATTAACCATTTTCCGTTACACACAGTTACGTGGACTGACTGACTACTGCGTGACATGTCTGAGCGATCTCAATAGTACATGGTACGCCCCCTCCATTCGAGTACACAGAAAAATGCTTCACTTCCCCGATACTCGGCACTTCTTGGACCAATCCAAAATACCTAAATACCTATTTATTCCTTAGCGAGACTGTCAAATGTTCAAATTGCTCAATATTAACTAGCCTCAAGTCTTTGGCTCACAAATAGAGGTAGAAACAACCACTAGAGCAATTGTTTTCGTGAAAGAAAACGAAATGAGTTTGACTGATAATGACATGCTGCATTGCGAAATCGATAGCCGAGTGACTCCTTTACATCGAAACTTCCCCCTCATTTGAAATCAGTGCTATCCCAGATTAAATAACTTCAAAACGATAAAAACCTCCTGCTTTCATCATTATGGAATGTAAAAATTGCGCATTTTCAAGAACGCGCTCCGGCGTTGTTATGCTTCACCTCGTTTCATGTCTGACACAACACTTTCGTTTTCACCAAACCAACGATTTCCTTCTGCATCGTTCCACAAGTGTAACCCACTGACCGAAAAAGAATGATTGATAGAGTGAAATCCAATAAGATTTACATAGGAATCTCTTGCCTTTACAGCACCGTGACGCTGAAAAACAAAAGCACAGCGCTTCGCTGAATTGTGATTCCGCACTGTGATCCTAAGGTGTCCATTACATAGCCATATGATCTCATATAATATATAATTTATGTTATGGATACGCTGTATATTGTGTAAACACAAAAGCTATTGTTTCGTTCGATTCTCGGTAAAACTGCTTCTTGGAATTTTTTTTTTTTTACCCCTCTCCCCGAGAAATATTCGTTTTCGTGGAAATGATAACATTTTCTTCATGATTCACCCATCCACGGAAATATTTAGCAATACAGCACAACAAATGATTAAAAAACTGCAATGTTTTTAATAGAATCTTTCATCGCTGAAGATGTAAAGATGGTCACTGTTTAGCGAGAATCAACGAGGAGCGAGATGATTCAAAGCTGGGCATAAATTCACTCAATGATCATTGCGTGACAAACGGAAAGGGCGATGTTGCCTGACCCCCACCTGCGAGTGTTTTATTTGTACAACAAGTATCACATAGAAGCGAATCAAGCCACAGATGAACATTTTAGATCGATAAGCAAAAATTGAAGACTTCCAAGTCTAGATAGGACTGTTGACCTCCTCTAGAGTTATTTACTGATCTTTGGTCATTTTCATCATGTAGCGTGACTGACGTTCTCGCAGCAAGTCACTTGAAGAAGAAGAGTTGGTCGCTGCATTGGACAATGCTCTCAACTCGCTCGAGTTGAAACTCTTTATTGATGTCAAATGTTAGAACTGGAAGGAAAAAAAAGGAAAAATATTTATATATTGTACAGCTCTCCCACAATCAGTTATTATGCATGGAGTGTCCACTTGCAAGAGAGCCTAAACAGAAGAAAAATAAAATTTTTACTTTGAAGTATCCGCGTCCGCTTACGGAAGATTGTCCACTAACGGGAATGTGTACAGAGCCTGTCCGCTCACGAAATTGTCCTTTAGCTCTCTCCCTTAGTGGAAAGCGGACTGTAATAAGGAGTTAGCAGTGGTTGGCTACTCCTTTTGGCTACTCTTCTAACGTTAAAAGAAATATCCAACCACCGCCTTCCTTTAGGAGAGCGGAAGCAGTAAAATTTTCCTTTTCGCTTTGGTGGCATACCGGAAGACAGTTGAACCCTCAATCGTTTAAGATAGAGCTACATCAGTTTCATTCCAGCCGAATCAAGGAAACAGAATCCACCCAGAGAAAATTGGAATTATTTTCTCTTGAATACAAGCATGACATCCACTTTACTCAATCATTGTTGGGAGGCCAAATGCTTCATCGTATCAATAATTCAACGGAGTTTTTTTGGGAGGGGGTATAGACTTGGACCGATTATGGTCATAAATCTGGAGGAGGAGAAAACACTTTAAATGTGTTTGTCTTTAGCTCTTGAACTCCAAGTCAATAACAGAGGGTAAGAAGTCACCAAAATATCTTATTCGAGCTGAATTTGGCATATTACGGTCTGAAATAGAATCAGGATTTGGAGAACGTAGCGGTTAAGCCTTGCAAGATTTTAAATGAGTATCCTTTCTTCATTACGTATATAAGGTACAGCAGATCTAGAGGTCATTTACGGGCGGTATCAGATCGTCATTTCTTTCGTAAAGAAATCTCGACCTCTATTTGCTAACTAGTTCTTGCTTTAATTACTTTGTAAGCCACAAACTGTTGAATCAAGTCAAAAAACCGATGCATTACAAAGCAACGAGTCTTGATGGCTTTGATTGACTACAACATAGCTGTGAGATTGCTGTAAGCCAATGCTCGTTTCCCTTGGACATTTTCATTTACACCTCTTTATTTCAAACACTCTATATTTTAAACGTTTCTCTAAAATTAAAACTTAAGGCGCACGGTGCTAATGGTTGACTAGTCGAGCGATCGCACTAAGTGAGTTATAAAGAAACGCTTTTTAATCCCGGGTCCAGTATTTGTAAATTGCCGAGTCATTTAAGTTCACGCAACTTTGTTTTGACACAAGACAAAACAAGAGAGAATTTATGTCAGCAGGCACATAATGTTTTAATGGGTCGGAGGGGCGGACGGGAAGGTAGTTAGCTCGAATTCCTGACGTATGAACCAAACACGCACAGTGTAAATGGGCCGATTTCTGTCACCATCTTTAGGTACTCAACTCCAGTCGTTTAGAATTTTAAGGAAACTTGGAAACAATACGCACAGTTTCAGTCGGGAGGGAGGCAGGCAGATAAGCTGAGCTGGTTCTTTTAAGTTTTAACTTGGTTCTGTGAACAAACGAAAGAGAGAGTTGGCGAAGGTAGAGGAAAGAAACGAGGGCATTGTTTATCTCGTGTATATTTAGAGAAATAACAATGTGTAATAAGGTATCTGTTGTGATATTCTGCTCTCTGCCCGGAGGATGTCATCATGAATGAGTGACAGGACACTTAGACAAACCCTTCTTTAAAGTTCCGATCTGATGGGTTTTAGAAATCGCGTTTATCGATGAAGCACGCGTCGATTAGGTTTGCTCGAGGCGCAGTCAAGAGCCACTCTAACGTCTTGAGTACTTTTAAAACTCCCCGTTTTCCTCTTATTCCAATGGATGCAAAGCTGTTCCATGAAACAGTCTTCTAAACATTTTAAACACTGTTTTTTAAAGAAGAGTTTGCTCTGCTTTGCTTCAAAGCGTTTACGTACGTCATCGGCATTCTAAGTGGAAACAAGAAACACGCCCTCGCGCCCGAATTTGTTTACATGAATTTACAGGTTATGCTTTGGAGATTTGTTACTCTCTGTTGGTACAAATAAAGGAATTGAGCGATCCTACTTTCTTTCATTCTTCCTTCGTGAACTTTAGTAACTCTTTAACTGCCAAGATTTGATTGTTAATCCCCCCTTCTGACTGCTCCAAACTTCCTTGCGACTGAGTTACGAGAATTTGGTGTCAGATCAAGATAACAATTTTGAGTATCCTCATTAACTGTTTGCTGGATAACGTACGCATATTAATGGGAGACGTTACATGTTTATGTCTTCTGGGAATTAAAGAGTTAGCCTGACAGCAATGAACCTAGCAGATTTCTGGTCCATTATTTTCTTATAATTATTTCAACAAACAATTTAGTAGTCATTAATTGTTATTTCAAATCACTTTTTTCGATAATATTTTTAATATCTTTTGTCTCTCCAGCCTGTCCAGCCATAATTTGTCCACTGAATTATAATTTACATAAGCAGTCAATTTAATTTTTAAACACCTCTACAGAACTCAAAACAAAGTTTTGAAAAAGAGAAATTTTTACTTTTGCAAGACGTACGGGAATGTCTTACTCATGAGAAAAAACTAACATTTGGGTACAAAAGAATACCTCGTGAGTGGGAACAATACTTATTCGCGTGATAAACCTTTCTATTGAAAACTGAATAAACAAAACCTAATTTAGGTCTGATAAGAATCAAGGTCAACGATCAACGATTACTGCACGTTAGTCCACTGAACAAGCAGCCAAAACTTCCTCTCTCTCTGATAATGACCCAAGAACAATAGCATAAAACAACAAAGAAACGAGCAATAAGTATCGTTACTTTGCGAGCTTCCTAGTTTTGAAGTGAATAAGATCTGAAACGAGAGAGAAATCATTGTCACTTAAGACCCGTTAACATGGCTTGTGGTATTGCCGAGGGAACGTAT
The DNA here is from genome assembly GCF_964205215.1 of Stylophora pistillata. Lineage (NCBI taxonomy): Eukaryota > Metazoa > Cnidaria > Anthozoa > Scleractinia > Pocilloporidae > Stylophora > Stylophora pistillata. The sequence continues at coordinate 31,327,376 of NC_142526.1, forward strand.
CTCATTGAAAATGTCGAAACATACCGTTACTTGTTCCAAGACGGCCCTGAAATAAAAGGAAACCGAGGAGACGAAAGTGGTTGGTTATCTTTCTCTGGCTATGAAGCACCTTATGTTGTGGGGGCCGATGCGAATTACTACAACCGAGCCTACTGGAAAATTATTCCACAAGGTGAAGAGAAATATTTCATAGAGAACGTCGAAACAAAGAGGTATTTGTTTTCAACTGGTGCAAAACTTGAAGGCGGTCGTGGAGGCGAAGGAGGCTGGACCAAAGCACCTAAAATTGCGGGAGCGGATGCCAATTATTAGAATCGAGCGTAGTGGAAAATCATCCCACAAGGAGATGGCAAATACTTCATTGAAAACATCGTGACGCGCGGATGCGTCTTTCAAGATGATCCCGAAGTGAAAGGAAACCGTGGAGGAGAAGGGGGATGGAAGACTTCCTCGGGTTTTGAAGCTCCAACTGTTGTTGGTGCTGATGCAAATTATTACAACCGCGCCTACTGGAAACTACAAACTTTCACGGGAGTGAAAGGGTTAACTTTTAAAAAAACCGTTAGCCAGAGCACTAAAGCTTGGAGCTAAAAATAAACCATAGTCGTCATCAACAGAAGCAAGATGAAGTTTAAAGACAACTTTTCTGTTAAAGTCAGATAAATTGACGGCCAAACAACGACAGTAAGTATCGGAGAAAGAAGACCAAAGCGATACTGAAAATTTGATCTATGCCCAAGCGCGGGTTAAAATTCTGAGTAATAATTGAACGCGTATTACGTACATTCACAGTCATTGAGTTGAACAAGTCGAACAATTTCTAACATTACCTTTACTGGAGATTCTCCACACACATTCTGATTGGAATTGGGGCTGAATTATTTCCGTTTGAACAGTACACGATGTGGAAAATTTCCCAGCTTAACTCTCCTCGTTTTCTTTTTGCGAGCTGTATATAATTTAATCGCACTTTGAGGCTAAAACCTGTTTTGCTTTCCTGCTCATCATCTAGGGGAGCGGGAGGAGGGGGGAGGGGGAAGGGGGAAGGGGGAAGAGGGAAGGGAGAAGGGGGAAGAGGAAGAGGGAAGGGAGAAGGTGGAGAGGGGGAAGGGGTAAGGGGAGGGGGGAAGTGGGAAGAGGGAAGGGGAAGGGGGAAGGGGGAAGGGGGAGGGGGAAGGGGGAAGGGGAGGGGGAAAGGGGGAAGGGGAGGGGGAAAGGGGGAAGGGGGAAGAGGAAGGGGGAAGGGGGAAGGGGGTAGGGGGAAGAGGGAAGGGGGTAGGGGGAAGAGGGAAGAGGGAGGGGGAAGGGGGAAGGGGGAGGGGACCACCACCGTCTTTGTCACAAGAACACTGGATTGCCTCAGAATACAAATAATAATAATAATAATAATAAACTTTATTTATATAGCGTTTATATCACTAATTGCTATAGGCGCTTAATAATATCACAAAATGTATTAAAAAACACTGAAAAATCAAACAACTACATATATAAGCATGGAAATTAAATAGAAATATATTTACAAATCGAAAAAGGCTTGGCCAATTAAATATGTCTTTAAGTGTTTTTTGAAAGAATTCGAGGAATCGGCATTTCTTAAAGATGCGGATATGCTGTTCCAAAATTTAGGTCCTGCAATAGAAAATCTTCGATCACCTTAAGATTTAAGCTTAGATCTCGGGACTTGAAGTAACTTATTCGAACAAGAACTGAAGGAGTAGGAAATGGTACAAAAGCTGAGCAAATTGAATATATAACTTGGTGAAAGTCCATTGCTAGCCTTATCTACTAACAATAAGATTTTATAAGAAATGCGGTATTCAACAGGCAACCAATGTACGTCAATTAAAATGGGAGTTATACGTTCATACTTCTTTGTGAATGTTACAATGCGCGCTACCCTATTCTGAACTAGCTGTAGGCGGTTTAAGAGAACATTACTGTAATCCATATAGAATCGCATTTCAGTAGTCCAAGTTAACGATTAACTCGGTGGCGTCTACTTAATGCTTTTATTAGGATTGTGCAAGGCGCCTCGAAAATATGGATCAAAATTGAAACAATGGAAAACTCGATTAAAATTAGAACTGGACAGCTTGAAACTCCACGTTTCCCAAACGAAGGTGTTAATGTTCCTACGACTCTACTTAGAGTCTCTACTTTAGAGATCTTTCTAACCAGTAGTACGATGAAAAGGGCTTTACAGTGGCGACAATATTCATAAGTTTTGTTTACAGTTGCAAGCGTAGGCCCTTGCGGCTACAGTGTTAAAGTCTGTGAAGCTAAAACTCTGCTGAATCGAACTAGAAACTTGAGATCGACGAGGATAAAGAGAACAGCTATACAAATTGTTGAGCGAAATTTCCTTGATTTAACCTCTACAATGTATAATTCACATGTAAAGTCTGTAATGATGTTCAAATCTGGTTCAGTCATGTCGTTTGACTGTTGTTAAATCACAAATGGTGTTACTGGGATAGTCCGCAATTTTGGAATAGCCGACAATTTTCGATAATCGCCCGACTCGGATACTCGTCACTGGTGCTCCTCGGGCGTACCTCTAGCCGGTAGGATTTAGGTCCAACCGAAAGTCCCTCATGTACTTCATCATTAACTTCCTCTCTTTTGGGAGGGACATCAGCGATAGAAAATTTTTGATTTCAACTTTATGGTGCCTCTGGACTCTGTCGCCCTATTGGATAAAAGCAGACCGTAGAAATCCCTAGACTTGATAAGTGCTGGATCAAAAATTTTGTAGTGATCAGACATGATCTTAATTAACTTCGCGGCTTCGAATTCTTAGATGACTTGGTACAGCGCAACGAACACCAGTCCAGGTCAGAAAGTTGGAACCTTTTAAACTATTTTGTTGTGCAAGGTTAAAGGACTCCGTGTTACTCAAATAAAATTAAGTCGCTTAAAAGAACAATGGTTGCGCTATTACAATTATCATAAAATCTAGGTTTACTATTTACTCTAATGTTATGATTGTTCCAGATGATTGTTTCACGTGGACTTACAAGATCAAAGCTTGAACGAAAATCTGACCACCAATGTCGGTAACATCTCCTTATGAAGTACTGGGGAAATGTTATAAACATCAATATTATAATCACAACGAAGAAAAAAATCTCCCCCAAAAGGTTTTAATAAATTTAATAGATACGCTATCCAGGGAGAAAAATCATCGCTTATAAATCTTTCGATCCACGAAAGTCGGAGTGACATAATTGACGTTATAAGATCAGTTACCTTTAAGCCACCAAATTCGAAATCATTTATTACTGGTGTCCTGGCGATTTTATCAGGATCCTTCCAAAGAAAGTTATATACAATTGTTGAAAAGCCTTTATGACCTCCAAAGGAGAAGGCAGAATTGACGAGATATATAAAACTTTAGGAAGTAATAAACTTTTAATAATTGTGACTCTACCAAACAGGTGAGGCCTCTCCAACTCCACAAGTGTATCTGAGATTTAACTCCTCTGAACTTATCGTAGAAATTCTTTTGCACTGATTCTTTGTTATTGTAACTAAAGTGAACCCCTAAAGCTTTTACAGTTTTACGCCATTTCAGTGCTAGAGCTATTTCGGTGTTATTATGGGAGGAGCCGATCCACATTGCTTCGGTTTTCACCTTTTGGCCAGAACTTTTTTTGAATTGATCAAGCCACTTTAAAAGGTGTTGAGCAAATCTGATATCCGACACTAAAGCTGTTAAATCATCTGCATACTGCACTATTTTGAATTCTTTTGAATCTATTTTGATTCATTTATTTCCGAACATGAGCGAATAGCGACTGCTAATAGTTCCACATCCTTGCCTTACACCTCGATTTATTTCAAAACCAGCTGAGAGTGTTCAATTGTTGATAATCCAGCTTGTTATTTTACTGTAAAAGGTTTCTCAGTACCCATCTTGTAAAACTGGGTCCAAATCCAAAGACTTTTAAGCATTTGAACATAAAAGACCACTCCAGACTATCGAAAGCTTTCTCAAAATCTATAAAAGGTAGTAATCCAGGAATATCATAAGTTTTCGTACAATCCATTATGTCCAGAATTGATCATGCTGCTTCCCCTATGTAGTGACCTGAAACGTACCCAGTTCGATTGCAATGAATGATTTCTGGCAAAACAAAAAACAACTTTGGGCGCGATTTTGGCGTCGACGTTAGTAATCATTGTCAGTTTAAGAGAGGGTCATTGAGGTCTATTACAAACCGAAAAACCGCAAAAAAAATTTGATCAAAACCGAAAACCGTATGCAAAACCGTCTAAACCGATAAATTTGTACATCGGCTCAGTTGTCAAAATCCGAATCGACCTGCTACTGTGGTTACAAGCGGAGAAACATAGGTTTCGCGGCTATTCGAGATCAGCAGAGGCGCATAACTGCTGCTCCGATCATAGTCCCCTCGATTAACTATGCTCCGATCGAAGAGAAACCGGAACCCCAATATGAAAAACCGAAAAAGCACATCGGATACCAAATCCAAGTACCCGTCAAAATTTTTGACAAAAACCGAAAACCAAATGCTGAAAACGGAAAATCCGCAAAACGCAATGAACAATAAAACCGAAAAACAGATGTTTTTTGGCACAAAAAACCGAAAAACCAATCTAAAAAATAGCCAAAACCGCAAGTCCCAATGGCCCTCTCAGTTAACATGGCTTGTGGTATTGCCGAGGGAACGTATCTCATAGAAAATGTCGAAACATACCGTTACTTGTTCCAAGACGGCCCTGAAATAAAAGGAAACAGAGGAGACGAAGGTGGTTGGTTATCTTCCTCTGGCTATGAAGCGCCTAATGTTGTGGGGGCCGATGCCAATTACTACAACCGAGCCTACTGGAAAATTATTCCACAAGGTAAAGAGAAATACTTCATAGAGAACGTCGAAACAAAGAGGTATTTGTTTTCAACTGGTGCAAAACTTGAAGGCGGTCGTGGAGGCGAAGGAGGCTGGACCAAAGCACCTAAAATTGTGGGAGCGGATGCCAATTACTACAATCGAGCGTACTGGAAAATCATCCCACAAGGAGATGGCAAATACTTCATTGAAAACGTAGTGACGCGCAGATATATCTTTCAAGATGGCTCCGAAGTGAAAGGAAACCGTGGAGGAGAAGGAGGATGGAAGGCTTCCTCGGGTTTTGAAGCTCCAACTGTTGTTGGTGCTGATGCAAATTATTACAACCGCGCCTACTGGAAACTACAAAAGCAGTAGGCTGACTATAAACGTGGAACTGTGACTTTTATTTAGTTCTCTCTTTCTCAGTAACAAATATTTCAAAAGTAGTAGTTGGTTTTAATTCAAGTAGATTGATCTATGAGATGCGCTGGACATATGAAGCTGTGCACGGAGTTTTACAGTGAAGAGGACAATAGCAGCCAAATCAATTCAATGGCATCGTTTCTGATCAAACGCTCTTATGAGATGTGGTAAATCTTAATCAATCAATAAAGTGGTGAAACTTTAATCGTTTTCCATATCCTTCCTAGAGTGCGTGACGTACTCTAAATGAGGGTGATAAAAGGTATTTTCGTGATTCGTGAATGGCCTATTTTTCCCGTTATACGTGAAATGCCTTGTTTTTTTTTCCTCGTGAATCGTGATTTCATTAATAGCCGTGAACCGTGATTTTCCAAAATCATTCTCCGTGAAATGCGAAAGAAGTGTTCAATTTGTCGTGAACCGTGATTTTGGTTGTAGTTTCGACAATAATAAACAACATTTTGCAACCGTGACAGGACAACTTGACCTTTGTCACGGTATTCTTGGTCTTCGGTGACCCTTCTTCAGATTTGTTATTTGACCCATCCACGCGCAATTGCAATTTCATAATGGCGTAAACAGATCAAGGTAGATATCTGCATCCTTTACCGAATGTAACCGTTTTTTATCAGTGTCTTTATGACACAAGCTTACAAGAAAGTTTTAATTCACAAGGAGAAATCCCGTTTTCTGTTCTCTAGTACAGCGCATAAGGATTTGGATCCCTTTTAAAAAGAAAACTGTATTAGACTTTTGCGGAGTGAGATCTCTTGCTGAAGCAAAACGAGTTCAGAGCAGTATTGACTGCACCTTTATGCGAACAATTCGTTCACCAGGAGCTGTGGAAAGCTTTTGCATTCGAACCCAACGACAATGGTGTATCTTTCACACACTCATCATCGCATTATCCGGAACCTTTGACACAATCCATCTTGAGGATTTTCCAAGAATGACACAACAAAGGCATCCTTCCATGAGTTTAACTGACCAAGATCTCATGAGGAACTAGGAAAACGTCTACGGTAAATACGTCAGACAACGCACTGTCCGACAAGAAACAACGAAGTACAAGGCTGGAAGTCTTCACCTGAACATGTACCAGACTGTTCTCCACAAGGAAGAACGGCTACAGTTTGCGCCAGAAAATGAAGATAGAGGAAGAGAGGGTGCAATTTCATCAAGGGATTCTGGAAGTGATCAACTTTCCGAATACGATGAAGACTCCTCCGACAGTGAATCGGATGATGTAGCAGTAGAGAGTGGTGCCCTTAGTCATGTATACTGACAAGGAGCTCGATTTTCTTTATGCTGCACCCAGAACAAGAAGAGGACAGATGGTCAAGACATCACAAAAGGCTGTGCTTTGGGCGTAGCTTTCCAAAGATCACAAGTTAGGTACGTTCGTATCAAAAAATGCATTTCTTTTTCGCGAAACACCGATTTATTTCCCGTGAATTGTGAAAGGACCAATTTATTTTCCGTGAAACGTGATCTTGACCGTACCCCTCCCCGCTTTCTTTCACCATCCTTTTAAATGACCGGTTGACTTTTAATTTTAAAAGCGTTAGCCAGAGCACTAAAACTCGGAACTAAAAGTAAACCACAGGCGTCATCAACAGACGCAGATGAAGTTTAAAGACAACGTTTGTTTAGAGGTTAGATAAATTGACGGCCATACAACGACAAGTATCGGAGAAAGAAGACCAAAGTGATATTGAAAATTTGATCTATGCCCAACCACGCGTTAAAATTCTGAGTAATAATTGACTACTGCGTACACTGAGTCATTGTGTTGAATAAGTAGAACAAGTTCTAACCTTACATCTACAGGAGACTCTCCACACAGATTCTGATGGGAACTGGGGCTTAATTATTGCCGTTTGGACAGTACTTGATCTGGAAAATTTCCCAGCTCAACTCGCCTCGTTTTCTTTTTGTTTTCGCGAGCTGCCTATAATTTAATTGAATTTCGAGGCGAAAACCTGTTTTACTTTCCTGCTCATTATCTTGGGGAGCGGAGGGGGATGGGAGAGAGGGGGGAGAGGGGAAGAGGGGGAGAGGGGCAGAGGCGTTGGGGTTGAGGGACCACAACTGCCTTTGGAATAAGAACACTGGATTACCTTAGGATACAAATAACGACTAACTCGGTGGCGTCTACTTAATGCTTCAGTTAGGATTGTGTGAGGCGCTTCAAAAATATGGATCAAAATTGAAACAATAGAAAGCTCGATGAAGTCAGACCTGGACGGCTTGAAACTCCACGTTGGCCAAACAAAGGTGTTTCTATATTCCGACCAGTCTACTTAAGTCCAAGAGCTGCGCTTCGGATTCTGCACCTCTTGGCATTTAGACTAACTGTTTATAGTTTGTTGTTTGAAATATTTGTTAACCATCTCCATCCGCCACCATTCTCGTTGTTTCCAGGTGAACACTCGCTACTCTGCTCTCTTTTCATCTCACAGAACCGATATTTTCTTTGCAGATAGTAGAAAACCAGACCAGATGTTGTCAAGGAGCTCCTACAACCCCCAGAGTGACCAAGACAGAATTTCTCCTTACAATATCAATACAATATTAAGCAGACAAGAGATAAGAATAAAGAAAAATATCAATTAACGGACAATTAGTTGATCTAATATCAAATCCTCCGAGCTAACTTCATAAGAATTATTTGACAAACAGTAGGGAGAAATATCGATGAGTTTAAAACTGCTTTCTTAAACTTTCCCTGTAAATAAGTTCAGAGAATTTGGTTTTAATCAACATGAAATCCTCCAACGGTTGTGGTAGCTCACTCTCAACTCCTGTTCACTGGAGAATGTAGTTGAATTTGAAAGGACTAGAATGAGCTATTAGGGACCTTAAGCAGTCAGGACGGCAACGCCAAGGAAGACTTCGATTAAAAAATGAATTTCTACTCTTAGTTAGAATTTTAAAAATGGCTGCATGAGCTTACTGTCTCATCCGACGCCACAGCTCAACTTCCGCATGACGTACAAAAGCAGCGTTGAGTTCCAAATGGAAATTAAAATAATTTGCCGTCGCGGTTTCGGTTCGCAGACGACGCAAATTTTGGCGATTTCACGTTGTTTTTTTGCATAGGACGGCTAAGAAATGTACAAAGTTTCAAAATGCACGTGCTGGGCTATTGTTCCGCCAATTAGATCTATTGTTTTTCCACGTCCTCGTTGCCGTTGCCGTTGCCGTTGCCGTCGCCGTCGTGGTTGCTTAAGGTCCCTATTAATACATGTTGCTAACTTTCGAAAGTTTAAGGATTAGAAAAGATTCCGGCAAAGTGGACAAGTGGCATTGTTACTGGTGCTGAACCATTTATAAAGACAGGCCGAATGGAATTTTTTCTTGCATGTTTTGCAGCTCAATTTAGGAAGAGAGTAGTTGCTGCCATGAATGACAGAGAAACAGATCATGCAGTCTTCTACGCCCTCGAAACGCTTGTCAACGTTACGTTTCCACAGAATGAGGCCATCCATTATGCTTCCATTCTGAAATCAGAAATACAAAAATGACATTTATCGAAGTCATTGTATCTAAATTGATGGGAAAAAACATCGGAGTATTACATCGTTAAATTCAACTTATATTGCAAAGTTCCTTAATGCGGCTTCTTAATTCGAATGTATCGAGGGCTGTTACTTTCGGAGTCTCAGAAGGTGAAACTCAATTGCTTTGAAAAAGGCGAGAAGAACGTTTCGCGGAAAAATAGATCTGTCCATTTCATGAAATAAAGGACAAGCGAAAATTTAAAACAGCTGTAGTTTGACATTTACCTGATGTGTAAGAAACGTTGTCATCTGAAGCATCCAGCTTCTCCATTGAGCTGCTGTCACTCCGATCTTCTTACCGCTCTCCACAGACACCACTCCCAGTGGATGGTTTGGCGCCAATTTCACTACCAGCTCCATAGAGATCTCCTCAATCGTATAAACCGCGGCCACCTCGCGGGCATTGGGTCGGGCCTTGACCTGCATGTTGTCAAACCGGATCGACGAGTTTTGAACCAGTTGCATTTCGCGCTGGCAAAGCTGTGGGGTTATGTGGGAAGTGGTGAATCTAAGCGAACAGGGGCAAGAAGGAAATTATTCTTCATCCAAATGCGTTACTGAACTGATTTTCAAAACATTTCTATCAAATATTACTATGCACTTTCTCAGTAATTTTGATCGGTTTGGACCGATCTGTCTCTAGAAATTTTTATTCAATGGAAGGCGAGTTTCCATGGGACACATCGATAAATCAACAACCAATCGAAGACAAAATCCATCAATTGTAACTGTAAATGTGGAGCCAGTGTGACCGAGTGGTCCCGAATTCAAGTCCTCCACTCTGTTACTGGACATTTTGTTCTCGGTTGCCCTAAATTTAACCCATTGACTCCACCATAGCCTGTCGTGATTTTTTTAACACTATGTTTATTTACAATGTCTATTTACAATTTCTTTGTGTTGGCCTCGAAAAACCCCAATTAATGTTATTATTTGACGCTAAAATATACCGTAACTGGACTCAATATTATTGAATTTAAAGAAAGTAATGCAGGCCTCTTACTTGTCCACAATAGCAGATTGACGCTTGTCTACACTATTCCACCATTGCCTAACAATGGCCGGCATCCATTGCAACAAGGAATAAAACAAGCCACATGCTAGCTGCTGGATAGTACGCTGACCCCCGAGACGCCTTATATCTGGCTCAGAATCAGCTGTTTCCACTACCACTGCTGTCGACTTCAGGGGAATCAGTCTAAACAGCACGCAAAGAAGACTATCCACCATCTTATTTTGCTTGATGTATTTAGCGTATTCAACCCGCTTTTCTTGTGACAAGCTTCTAAAGAACTGAAGCAAGACTTTCCAGGCTAACATAAGAGCGAGGCTGACGATCTGCGCCTCGGTGTCACCTGTCATGTCCAGATGTTCTCCAAATGGCACATGCGCTTCGTGTACCATCTCAGTCATATACGCGCATGACGAATTTATCAGCTCCATCAATGCGGTTGGCGGCGATCTGTCAATGAACAATCGAAAATGACAAATGATCAGCATTGTTTGAAACATAGGTGTCTTAGCGGGAATTGAATCCTAATAAAAAAAAAAAAAAACATTTACCGCGGAAACATTTTTACTGATTAAATAAGCATTGGTAACAAGCATTAAAGTGAAAAAAGGGCATAGAGCAATGGCTTTGAGCTTGGGGCCGTCTAGAAGAGATGACTCCCTACACTGTGTATCGATCACGATCTAGTTTGTAGAAAATAACTGAATGAACACTCAGAGACCATTCAGGTAAATGCGCCCCAGTTCTATCTATTAGATAATTACGACAGGCAGAGGTTTCCTTTTTTTTTTAACCATTTAAAGCAAGCGTAAGCGTCTGTTATTGCCTACCTGATAGCTTCGTCCTCTCCTTCCGCAGTCTCTGATTCTTTTTCGTCTGATAAGGCGCCTTCCTTCATTACTCTAAAGATCAACAATATACAGAGCTTCAACACAACGTTCTTGAGATGCGAGCGGCAGCCAGAGGTCACTTGATATTTTTTCGGGGTAGTTGTTACAGATTTTTCAGTAGTGGCGATATGTTAAAAAGGAAAGCTGTACAATTCCACGGTAGTTTTCCAAAAATGGTTGACTTAGCTACTAGCGTCCTCTCCTCGGTTATTTCCTTGTAGTATGTAGATACGTAATGTTTTCAACCGCTTGCAGTTTTGCTTTTTTGAAAATTGAACCCAACGTACGGTAGATAATTTTGATCCGGTAGTAACGATCGCGTGGTGTAACGGTCTGGGTGGAGGGAGTTCTCCTAAAGATTGTTATTGGTGTTATGACCAACGTTTTGAAAAGCACCAGCTCAGCGAAAATCAGAGTAAAACTAAATTGGGGAGTTCTTTGTGAGCGTGATACAGAAAAAGGTCTTGGTTAGATTCGCCGAAATGTGTTTGGCGCTTTTACCTATGGATATAGATGTCAGAACTTACTTAGAAAGCAAACGATAGGACGCAAATTGGAGTCCATGCTGACTGCATCTCAGGAGAGGCAAGCAGTGTACCAACAGCTCAGCAATCCATTGAGGCATACTAGAACATTGATTGTCTGTTCCTTGTGGTGACCTATCAAATTTATGTTCCTTTAGAATAGTCGTAGGGGTGTACACCACAGCCGACCCAAGTCCCTCGCTGATACGGTTTAACCACAAGGATGTTTCGGAGAGGCCGCTTTGACACTGACCTTGAATCAAGGAAGATAATTTTGATGAAATTAAAGGAGCATTTTTCAATTGATTGTCGAAAGTAACCTGCGATTGGCTTTACTTTCCTTCGCTCTGTGATTGGTCTAGAAAAGCCTGCGCACCAGCCTCTCAACCAGTCGGACACAGAATCGAGCCGGTCGCGTCATGGTACTCTCGTTTACCTGCGCTTCAGACATTCTTCTTGTTTTGCTTTCAGTTTTCATTGGTTCTTAGAGGTATTTTCCTTTGTTGTCATTGGTCACTGCGAATACTTTAGATCTGGATTTGAATGCCAAGCGTTTGCGATCCTAGGCCTAGTCTACAGCCGTTCATGTTTCGGTGCGCCCGCGAACCTCTCTTTCTCTCCAGTGGGGTTACTAAAACATAAACGACTAAAGGATGAGCTTACAGCGGACCTTGCAGCTCTCTTGTCCTTTTTCTTTTATCACCTTATCTTTTTCTTCGATTACAACAAGGATCAACCCACTCACCTGCATGGAACAGGAACAATTGTAACACCGCATTAAACAAAGTTCCGCTAAAGAACTCCTGCCATTCCGTAAAGATATTTCTGGGAGAGTCGAGGGTGTCAGCTGCTGTTAAAGATCCGCTGTCCGCTCCTTGTGGCGCGTCTTTAACCTTGGGGATTTTTGAGGCATTTTCCTCAAAGAAACGTGCAACGATGCAAAAAAGTGAACTTACTTGGCAGCATAGGGCCACACATTTCAGCGACGTTGTCAGGATGGGGCGATTTTCCTCACAAGTCTGTTAAAAGACAAGAAATGCTCATAACCACCCTAGCAATTATTCTTGAGCTATGTAGAAGATGCGGTGAAAAACGTTTAGGCTTTTTTACAACATCTTTTGATTGCGCCCTTTTAAAATAAAACTCCAAAGTATATAGAGTCACTTAGTCTCTCGTTACAGCTCCCTCGACAGGACTCGAGAAGAACACGATCTGGTAATGGAGCAAGAGACTTATTTTTAAAATTGAGGCACAATAATTGGTATAACGCATTTTGTTTAAAAGTAAGTAAGCAAGAAAGAAAAAAGGCTTTGTAGCTTTTTAAGAAATCATGAACTTCTGGGATTGTTGCAAATGGCTGCTTTGTTTTCGCTAATCCTGCGGTTGTAAGATATCGGATCAATATCAAGGCTCAATTTCCGCCGCTCTCTCGGACCCGGTCTTTCTCGTTCCTCTCTTCGGGGAGGAGCGCGGGCTCCGGTTCCCGAACAGCGGCTGGTAATCGGGTCTAATCAATATCAGTATCTAAGCAACCACACTCCGACCCCTCCCCTAACCAAACAACAGTTGACTGATAACAAGTTAGGTTAAAGTAACTTAGATCTGTTTTCGAAGTTGCCATTGCAACTCTTTACAATATGTCCAAAGAAATCCACACAGATACCTGCAACCAGCCAGCCAAGGTACACAGTATAAAATCCCAGTGCTTGCCACTGATCTTATCAGAACAATGCAGCAGAGCCTTTTCAAGAATCCTGATGAGCGACAAGTTGATGGTCAGAACACTGGTGGATGCATCGTGCAGAGGACTGTTTACGAGCACAAGGTTGTCGTGTGTCTTGTTCCACTCTACCAGCTGGTCCAAAGTCTCAGTTATCGTCAGTTGATACTCCAGCACTGCTTCTTCCACTCCTTTGGTTTGTTGAAGCCACTGGTGGAGAGCACCATCGATAATAGCGAAGACACGGGCAAAACCTACACGCAATGACACCACGAAAACACCAGTTACTAATGACTTTTTACCAACCGAGCTTAAGGCCGTACAAAGGAATGTTGGCCCAAAGTCGTGGCAGTACAGACCGAGCACAGCAAAATCCGTTCAAAAAACGACTGAAGGCCAATATTCCTCGGTACGGCTCGAGAAAGCGAGGTTCGTTAGTAGTTTATTTCATGGTACTCGGATCAAACTTGTTTATTTTGAATTTGCCAGCTTTCGCGAAGAAAAATACATGACTTGTGACCATTTCTGTAGAAATGGTCCGTTGGCAAAATCCTACCCAAGCAGGATCCAATCTGAATCAGAACGCTCGGATTTACGTCAAGATTACCGTGTCATATAATATTTACGATTAATCAGTAAAAATACAAGACAATAAAATGGCTGAGTCAAGAAGTTTGAAACGCAATTACAGCACTGACCGACGGGTGACAAGTCACGAAATTTGAACCGCTTTGATTTTGCCAAGAGCAAAAAATCGGAGCTCACTCAATTTTTGCTGGCTTTGTCCGAAGTTTTAAAGTCCTGTCCGAGGGGATTCGTTCTCGGTTGTTCATCAGACTTTTGCAAAAAGAGGTCACCAAAGTTGAGCCTTGTTCAAAGGGGACCCTAATAGGCGACTATTAAAACCCTTTTGTTCTGAAAACTATTTAAATTACGAAAGTTACTTGAGTGAACTTTAAGGCCTTTACCATAAACATAGCGGTTAATCTACCACCGAATTACGAAGCGCGCTCGTGGTAAGTTTATGCATAGACTTTGAATTTTGGTTGTAATCTTAATGAACGAAGGACACTGTGTGAGTGTCTATCAAAAGTAAGACACAAAACCACATTGCAACAGATTGAGTAACTCTGACAGCGACAAGACAAAGGCCCACGTGTCAATGGCTTACCATTCTCATCGCTATCTTCGTGCATGAGGGCGATAAACTGTTCAGCGGTGACTTTTAGCTCATATATCCCTTCCACATGAGATAATAAAGTGTTCAAAGTCTGGCATTGTTTTTCTTCTAATGATGCCAAAGATTGAACCTCGGCCAACAGGACTGCAATATCGCTAGGCACACCAAGCTGCCGAAGGTCTCTTAACACGCCATCCAAAACAAGACACCACAAAAAACCCTCGCTTCTTGAACGCCTGAGCGCTTCTGAAATAAGAGATCCACTCCACTGGTTCTCCTTTATTTGTTGCAGAAGACGGCTACTTGAGTGGTTTAGATTCACGAGAACATTAGCCATAATTTGGTCACGGTTGTTTCTAAACGCAACAAGTTCCTTTGGGAAAAAAAAAAAAAAAACAAACAAAAACCAACAAGGCTGGTTAAGTTTCCATAAGATGAAGCTTACATGTATGTCACATGCAACTAGACTGCACTTTGTACGATTTAAATGTATAGCGGGTTTTCCAAGAAAGTAAGGCAACATAAAAAAACCATCATCGGTAACCGCTCATGGAAAACGTTATTAAAAACGGTTAACTTTTTGGAAGTCAAAATTTAAAATATAAATGACTTTAACTTTTCTGTGCACGCCCTATGGTTTGAAACTCTTAAATAACGATCCGAGAGTTACTCTACCTCAGTGACGTCACTACTTCCCAAGACACACGTACACCAATGTCGGACCCAGCTCGTCTCCAACCACAAGCAGATTAAACTTTCCGTTGTTATGACGTCACTCGTTCGGCTCGATGTCTCATCGGAATTCGAAAGCGTCTTAACAATCAGAGTCGACGAAAACACGATCACTTTCTGGTGATTTGTGAGCGTGGACTGAACATTTTCACTTTCGTCGCACAAGTCGTGAACATCCGATGAGATAAGAATTTTTCTCTCCAGCAGAGGAACTAGCAACCACTGTGTCTGTGCGAAAAGGAATAGGAAAGCACACAAGGTTAAAAAAAAAAAAAGGGAAGCTAAGCTCTGCGACAGTTTGTCAAAATCTTCATTAACCTACAACGTTTTCTTAGCCTGCAATATGGAATAAAAGAAAATCCACACCAATAACCTACCGTGGAGTAGTCATTCCTAAGAAATCTCAGTTGTTTCTCAGACGGTGTCAAAGCCTTGAACACTCTTTGTGCGAGGGAATCCTCTATCGAATCCTCAGCAGGCGATAGGTTGATTGCATCTCTAAGAAGTTGAACAGCTACAGTAGCGATATCATCCACTCTACGAATACAAAAATGAGGAGCACTTCGGTTAAGAGGAATTACAACGAGGGCATTGAAGTAACCTATCGTCTGTACAATTTGGAAATATTCATTCCTTACTCGTCCTGAAAAAAGCACGTTACTCTTTCAGCTTCTTGCTTTATTTATAAATGAATAAAGGGGGTAATTTTCTAAAGAAATGGTGGTGCAGCGTCAATAGGGAAGTTTATTACACGACTCGGAAAGTCAGAGGGCCAATAACTAAAATCAACCAATCAAAATGCTCTATTGCCGGTCAATATTCTCTCAGTATTGGATCGGGCACAGTCCCGAATGGTCCAGAATGATACCGCACTTGTGTCCCTTTGAACTTCAGTCGTGTAATAAATCTCTTATTAACCAAGCTTGCTCGGGACCGTACTGGAAGAATATCGGCCCTCGGTCTTTTTTGTACAGACCTCGCTGCGCTCGGTCCGTACTATCAAGACCTCGGGCCGATATTCTCCCAGTACGGCCCTCGCGCTTGGTTAACAAGATATATATAGCGAGGGAATTTGGTTTTATCAAGTGAGTTGATAAAGTAAATTGGACACCGTAAAGAGTTTCAAAGCTGACGTTTGGAGCGTTAGCTCTTAGTCGAAACGTCAGCTTTGAAACTCTTTACGGGGGCCAATTTACATTACGACTCAGTTGATAAAACCAAAATTATTTAGTTTTACATACCTCTCTAGTGTTTCAACCTTCACCAATTTGTCCAGCACAAGCCTGGCCGCTTTAATCACTAGCGCCTCACAACAAGTACACTCCACATCAGAGGGAAGTTGTTGGAAGACCCTTAATCCTGTTTGCCATGTTCCTATCAAAGACTGAGTTATAGTATCTGGAAAACAACCATAACAAGTGTTACACTGTTACTGCAGTTATTGTGGCTTCCATGATAGAAAGACAATTGCAATTCTGCCTTGCTCGTATGCCATTTGGAAGTGAGTCGCTTCGTCTCTATTCTCAAACCGCCGTCAGCGCTTATAGATCGACGTGAGGCGCCTGAGAAATAGTGCGCACGAAAAGAAGTGCGCCTCGTTCCCAGTGTTCCGCGCGGCGGGCTGACATTTTTTTTTTTCGCCTTTTCTTTTTTCATTTGACTCGCGCACGGACTTCGCCAAAAAGAAGGACTGCTTGTAGTCTGGAGAAGAGAGGGGCATACTCGTACTTAAACATGTTCTCTTGAAAGACGTTTTGCAAGCACAGTGTCTTTCCCCATTCAGCAGTAAAAATGTCAAGAGAACATGACAAAATGGTGAAGGGCGGGGGGGGGGGTTGGGGAGACGTAAAAGCTATATTTTAAGATGCTTCAACCGGACAATCTCGTATGCAGAGGCCTCGAACTACAAGACGATGTCACTCACCCGCAGACGGCATGTCTTCTAATTGTCGCTGAAAGATAGCTAGGAGAAGCTCCTCTGTACAAGGCACAATCTTATCCAGCTGAAAAGCAAACCCAGAATTTATCAAGACAACTGGCTAGCACACTTGTTTAAATTACAATCCTCAGGCTTTCCTTTATACCTCATTCACAAGGTATCGTTTCTCTTCTAGTTTTCATTGTAATATACGTTGTGTTCTGAGGTCTTCTTTAACATGAACATAATTTCTCTCGCTGTATTTGAACGAATAATAATCAACAAATACTTACATTATTTTCGCAATTGGTGAGAAACAACTGTAAAATGTCGAGCAACATCAACAATTCTGCCTCATTTTCCTGTTTTGACTGTTTAAGAGTCCTGAGAAAATGTTGACAAATTTGGTCCACTAGTTCATTTCCCAGCAAGACAACTGTAATCGCGAACAAAATAAAACAGTTTATCAGTTTAACATCAAAAATCTGAATAAAAGGATGCTCCTTAGCTATTAAAGACATAAAAAACTAACCCTTTCGACTTGTAACAACGCACAACTTAAGGAGACGCCATACAACCACTCGCTCTTCCTTAGAAAGACAGGACGCACGTCCATCTCGAGGAATCAAACTACTAGACAGGTCAAGAAGTTTTTCTTTTCCTTCATTGTTTTGGAGCCAACTTTCAACGCCACGAACCCCAGCGCGGAGTCCCTTTGGGTTAATAAAACAGGATAATCAACTGAAAGCTTTAGAAATACATCAAATTTTACTGGTGTCGATGTAAAATTTGTAAGCAAACACAGAACTACTCTGCTTACCTTTTCGAGAATTTTGTACAGAAAAAAGATGGAGTTGTTTTGCTGGAGGTAAAGAAGACACTATTAGCTGACAATAATCACAAATATACAAAAAACAACAGTATCAACAACAATTATAACAACCTGTTAGAAAGTTACAAGGGAGAAGAAGACAAAGAAAAGATTGAGTATCTTGGACCAAAGGCAAAAAACAAGAAGGGTAAAAGAAATTGTTAAAATTCAGTTAGGTACAGAAAAGACCTAACATCATCAAATGTTGGCATATTTTCCCTGGCATTTTAAATTGAAAATTCAAATTGAATCTATTCGAGTGTTACAAAACTGCGAATGAGTAGAACAATGAGCGTGACCTACCTGAAGGGATTCTGACACGAATTCCACTTGCTTCACAAGTGGTAAAGCTGTTATGATGCCACATAAAATACTGATGAGGTAGTCAACAGATCTGCTGTCCTTGAAAACAGAACTGTCATTTTCATTCCCAGGCAAGGAGGACTTGATCCAAGGAAACAAAGTTTGATGAAGGAAATTCTCACACAAAATGGAGTAATTGTCATTTTCAAAGGTTAATAGAGTTGTAGGTTGTCCTTGGGAGATTTCAAGCAAAACTTTGACAAGTTTTGTTGATGTAAAGTCGGGAATAAGGGAAGAAAGAAGTTTCAAATGCACTGTTGAATTGTTTTGAGCTATTTCGTCCATACACAGTGTACAGATGTTGCAAACCAAATCTAAAAGACAGCCTTTGTAGAGTTTCTCCACATTGACAGATGTTGCTATAAAATCACTTTGAATTGACGAACATTGATCAGTCTCAGCTGAATCAACTAGTTCAGATGATGATAGTTCCATAAATGCCACTCTGTGCTGTTTTTTCTTCTTCTTCTTCTTGGTGGGAAATTTCAGAGTGACCAAACAGTGACACACAGAATTAACTACGTCTTCAACTGCCTGTCAAAAAAAAAAAAAATAAAAAAAGTATTGCATAAGAACAACAACCAAAAACAAATTTATTTGTAAAACTGGATAACCATTGAGAACAAAAGGTGTCTTGCTCTACCAGCCACATGTAAAGTATCTCCACCCTATCTTCTACAATCCCATTTTTTTTTAGACATCCATGTAAGGAAAAAACTAGACAAGGTTAATTTAAGTGTCTATATGGCCAACAGGGTTTTTATAGTTTTGGTATGTATTTAACATGTAAAAAAGTATTCTTAAGTAAAAATTGGATTCTGATGAGTCTTCGCCCTGAAATTGAGCTTTCAACTTCCCGCTTTGGCCACGCCCATTGAAGGTGACCGTGAGTCAGGGCAAAAAAGAGATTGGGTTCAGAATGGGTCGTGACGTCAAGTCAGGAACGTGCCAAATCCTGCCAGTGGTTCATTTCACTGCTTTTTTTTTTTTTTCAGTAAGGTAAAGAGTTTTTGGCGACATAAATATGCCCAATAGATGTGTTGTAAAAGTACTGCGTTTGTCAAGCAAAGTAACAACACGACGCTCGAGACGCTCCTGGAGTGACGTCACTCATCACCCATCTTCCCTAACGCGGTCAACTTCATTAGACGTGGCCGAAGCGAGAACTTTAAAGCTCGATTTTAGGGTGAAGAGAGGCATCAGAATCAAATTTTACAAAATAATGCACAATAGTTTGTAGGCCAGCAATGATTTCATGAACAAATTTCATTTCATTAAACCATACTCTGATAACCATCCATTCACCTGTTTTTGAACACAGGTTTTGTTTACAAATAAGGAAAAGTGTATTTACCACTTTTCCAGAGCCAGACTTGAGATTTTCTAAGCAGATTGAACTAAAACCCTCCCAAAACCATCTCAACATGTGGCAGAATTTTTGCAGTGATTTCTCCTCCTCTACGTTCCTTCCTGTTTTGGAATCACTTTCCACTTTGACAGACAGATATGAAAGCAGATCAGCCACATGAGGATAAAGACTGTCATACATCAGTTTGTAATGCTTTTCCAATGATTCTTTCAACAAAGACAACAGCTGAAATAGAGCAAAGGAACAATCCATAGTCCATCAGGAAATTTACTAATACAAGAGAATGTTGCATTGCAAACCGGTTCAAAAGCAAACCTAAAACAGCAAATGGCATCACCTAACCTTTTCTACATCTCTTCTGAGAGTGACCCATTACACTTGTTTGCAAGTATCCAACAGTTACTGTATATTGCTTATACAGCCGTATGTACTTTGACGTTAACCCTTTCATTCTTCATTTAAGTTGATTTGTCCTAAATGTCGTAAAGTTAACGCTTTTACAGTTTGTTCTTGTTAATTCCGCAGTCAGTTGTAAAATATTTACTATATGTTTGTTTTTTTTCTTAATGCGTTGGGTTGGGATTTTAAATCTAATTTAGGGGTTGGGATTAAGGGTGTAAATATCTTGGAGGGGACTTAGAGTCCTATTGTATTTACACCCACTTTCGGGTGAATCATTAAATAAAAAAAAAATTTAGTAATTTTCTTTGCTGTCCTGTTTGCCATACAATTCTGATGATGTTGGTTTGGAGTATTTGGTATTGGATCAACTGATAATCCCCTAATTTATATTATTTTTTTCTATATTCTATATTTTCATATTCTATATTCCTGTTTGATGTGTATTGATATTGTTAGGGAACATTGTCCTTGTCACTCCTGGGAGTTAAATGCTTAGTTAAAAGATGTGAAGTGTAATTCAGAGTCTTGCTGATGCCAAATTTTATCCCACTTACTGAAAATGAAGTAATTAGGAGTGTTGTCCCTTCTCTAGAATGAAACAATTGTTTCCCCCGAACATTTTTCTCGGTAGGTTGTTTCCCTCCACAGTGTAGCTTGTCTACATTTAAGTCTGGGTTTTGCTTAGCAGCACAGGCCCCTATTACACCATTGTTAGCCTCTATAGGAAAATGCTATAATTGAACTCCTGATCTCTCTTGTCTTGATCCATGCTTTTGGTTGGATGTACATATAGATCTACTTTCAATTCAGATGACCTTCTAATTTTATGTACCTGCTCTTTGATCAAATATTGATGGATGTCCAAGTTTGATCCATCTTCAAATTCATGTAAAAGACAAAATTTCAGACACTCCATGAATGCTGCAATTATTGCTGAACACTCACTGGGGCTATTTTGCACACGCTCTTTTGTCAGGCCTTCTTGAATATTTGTAAAGAATTCCCGATAGAAGCCCACTCCACTACCAATAACCTGAAAAGAACAATATTATTCAGGCCTGAGAAGGTCAATAACCCATATCAGAAAGTTAAATAGCATCTCTTTTCCCTCAGGAAAATATAAGGCCTAGTGAGCAGCACCAGCCAGTGAGAAGTCTGCAAGTGGTCTAGCACTGATACAGTGCCAGACCCCCCCCCCCCCCCAGCAATCCTGTACCAGACTTGTCTCTAATCTTCCCATGGGTGGAGAAATGAGTGTCTTGCAGTGCTAATTAAATAATAAGGGCCAAATCATAGGCTAAAAGAGTTACAATGTAAGTCATCTATACAAGCTACATACAGGTGGCCAATAAATTGGATGCTGGCATCCATGACAGGTTAACCATCAGCACACCAAGAGGATTCTGTGACTATTTAGTGATAATTATTGTTGTCTGACTAATCTTCAGTTAAGTGTCTTGCCCACTTTCAGTCAGGCCTCCACTTGAACTCCAACCATTTCACACAAGGAGAGGGAAAATTTGTTATTTTTGGAATGCAGGAAGATGAAAAATGAGAGATATTAAAACACCCAGTAATGACTCATGACCTGTACTGGGAAGTGACAGATCTGGTTTTTTTTTTTTTTTTTTTTTTTTTAAGAAATAGAGAAAAAACAGGACTTTACAATATTATTTTATGATATAAATACAAAAATATGTTACATAAATAGTATAAACACAAACCTCTGAAGGTAGTTTGCTCAAGAATGGAAGTAAATTAGGAAAGATCATGGTAGCACAACCATTGCCACCATTTTTCAAGACAGACCAGAGCTTAGGCAAAACAGCTTTGCGGGCTTTCACTTGGATCCAGCAGTCCTTTTTAATAAAAAATTTAAAAAATGTAATTTATTATTAACTGGCTGTCACAAAATGGATATTTTGTAAGAAAGTACTATAAATTGTATGTTATTGAATTTTTACCAAGTTAGAAATGCAAGTTGCAGTTGCTTACTGTGATATTCGTGAGCAAAGATAAAACAGCATTCCACAGTTGTTGACAGACTACAGGATCAGAATCATCCAGTGCCGATAAAACAGCTGGAGAGACCTGGGAGCTGATGGATATCATCATAGAAGGGTGCACCTCACAGGCAATGCTGACAGTGGAAAATACAGCAGCTCGGACCTAAGGGTATACACACATAATGTGTCCTTTGTAACTAAAAGTACTTTTAATCAACAGGCAGGTAGAAAAGATTAACTCGGATTGTCAGTCCAGATACAGGTTAACATATGCATGGACTTATTCAGATCACCTGGGAACCTGCATGGTCATAAAGAGACCTGGCACAAGTTAAAAAAAAAAACAACAACAACAACAACATGGTGGCTTGACTATGGATCACAGAGCAGATAAAAATGAATTTGACTTTGCATTGGTTGAATTTTGAGGTGAAGCACGATTAAAAAAAAAATCTTTTCAAGAATTCAGCCAGAATCCAGGGAGATCAGAGTGGGATTTTGGGAATTTGTTTCAATCCAGGGTGATCTGTGTGAGTTGGAGTTGATCCTGTCTGAATTTTGTAGTAGTTGCCTTTTTTGATCTATTATCTAGTGATATGCACTACCTATATTTGAACATTATAACTATGAAAACTATAAGTGAATTATGATTAAAATGGCTGAGATAAATCTTTCCCAAAAATGCAGTTGTAACTTCAGTGTAGCAACATTTTATCTAACAAAAACCACATCATAGCTTACTTGAAATCCTTCCAAACAATAACCAAATATGTGTACTTACTAATTACACGTATATAAGAACGATCCTTCGCAGTAAAGCACTATTTAAGCAATAGTGGAAATCAGACCTGAAAAAAATTTCAGGCCTGTACGGGATTCGAACCACTGACCTCTGCGATACTAGTGCAGCGCTCTACCAATTGAGCTAACAAGCCAACTGGGAGCAGGCCATCAAATTAATTCTACTAATTACAGCACATATAAGGCAGATATTCCACAAAATACAAACTGATTTTATACTTTTAGCAAACACATACATGTGGGGACTTGTGCCTGGCATACTTCCAAAACTTGTTTTGCCGCAGAACATTAAGATAAAGGTCCACCATATCTGTAGTGTCCCTCTGTGATGTAACATTCATCAGATGTCCAAGCCCCAAGATGGAGGATGAGAGCACTCTGTTATATTTTGCCTCTCTTTCTTCTTCAGAAACAAATCTACATGAACACAGAATAGAATAAGCTTTAAGTTTTAAGCTTGATCTTCATGATAATTAAAAAACATAATTATATAATTGCTCCTGTCACTAGTATGGAACAGTCTTTCCCCTGGAATTTAATTATTGAACTTTGGATTACATGCTCCCATACTCATACAATGGGCTTCAAGGAAATCTAAGGTGAGACAGGTCAAAACTAGGTTCAAACAATGCATATGACATCACACATCCTGCACACAGCAAGGATCAACAAAGTGAAAGGCAATGCATGAATAAATTTGCAGAATAAAAAAAATTAGACAAATATTGAGCTCAATAACAAAGTCAGAAAGGTTACTATTTGTCTAATGTAATGAGCGCAAGACAAAAAAGAATCTTAGTCTCCTCACAGGGAATTGAACCCCAGTCCTTGCGCTCATTAGTCAAAAACTGGAGTTTGAAATCTGGGTTTCATTTCTCAAGGGGAACTCAAATTTTTCCCTTTGTTCTATGCTCATGAGCAGATGGATGACATATTTCTATATTGAAATCTAGATACTAGGTAAGTTTCAAGAGGAAAACACCACATGCCATAACTTGAACTAAAAGTTAACATACTACAAACAAGCAGATCCCTCTTCATTCCATAAATTATTGCATTGCAAACTGCAGTGTGTTTGAAAGGTACCCCATATCACATGCTAATTTCAAAAGCATTCACTTACTTTGGGTCAGAGAGGGTGGAAGAAGTCTGAGTTAATATATTGTCTTGAAAGAACTGTATGGTCAAAAAATTTTAAATTAGCATACAAAGTCATGTACAACAAACTTCTGACAGTAATTTGAATTATGAATGAACGACCTACTAAATACTTAAAGGAACAGTTATTTAAATGAATGGATAAAAAGATGAGTAGAGGGGCAAAAGGATCGATGAAAAGAGGTTTTTGTGATACAAATATTAAACAAAATTATTGATTGCAGAACTGAACAATGACAGGGTGGGAATCTGCAAATGACAGAAACTAATCAAACAAAAGGCCTTGGACAGAAAAACGAATTTCAATCGAGAGGAAAATACTGTCCTTTTAAGTCCTATTGAATGCTGCAATTGTCAAGTTACTCAATACATGCAAGAAAAACACAAAATATTGAGTGAATTCAAACTGACACTGTGGATGCACATAATTTTTAACCCTTCACTCCCAAGATCAAATTAATTTTAATTGGCAATTCTCCTTACTGTCTGCTATACAAAACTTCTTATGTCAGTTCAGAGAATTTCATATTGGATCAAGTAATAGTCCCCTAGTTGGTATTTTTTTTAATTCTCCTCTCTTGCCTGCTTAATATTGAATTGATATTGTAGGGAGAAATTATTTCTTGATCAATCATGGGAGTCAGAGGGTTTTAAACACTGTACATTGTATCTATGGTATACAACTGGTAAGTACGTGTATACCTCAAATAACTCCTTTCTACAAAACATGATGACATCAGTTTGTTTTTCCTCTGAGAATGCTGCATGGAATGACTTCCTTGCCGATGATGCAACGACTGCATAGGTATCAAACTGTGTACACAGCCAAGGACCAATAATATAACGCAAATGAGGAGCAAGGTTACGACCAACTCTGAGAACCAGTTGCTCCATGGCTTGTTGAGTTGCTTCTCGCACTTTATGATCAACATCCTGATTGAAAAAATAATTAAGCATGACCTATCCATAGGGTGGCTTTTTTTCACTGCTTCCAAGTTGAGTGTTGGTTTTTGTGGAGAGAGGAAAAATCGTAGAAACTTAAGAAAAATAGCAAGGGAATTGAAGATGCATGTGTAACAGAAACAACAAACTCAAGCTATATACATGTATGTGTAACACAAGGTTATGATCAGAAATTAAATCAGGGCCCAGTTGATCAGTGGAAAGCACTCTCACTTGTTATCACCATCCATCCTTCCATTTCAATTTCATTGTTCCATTTAAGAACTTACCAAAGCCAATTTGTTAAACAGTCTTGGCCAGAATGGCAAAGCACTTTCCACAGCCTCAACAGTCAAATTCTTGCATAACTCAGTGAATTCTTGTACAGCCTAAGATAGAAAATAATTATTTAGTAATCAGTTACAAATAGAGACAGAAGGAACCTGATCCCCTAAACTCTGCAGTAGCTTTAACAGTAATGTGAATGGCATTGAAGCTCACAGACTAACTTTTTGTGAAGGTGTAGTCTGATCGTCCGGGTGAGTGTAGTCCTGAGAAGGACTGTTGTCGGTGGTAGTGACTAACGTTTCGAAAACCTGTGCGGAAGTCATCATCAGAGTCAAGTGAATGATTGTTGTCAGTAGACAACATTATTTATTTCAAATAAATTCAAATACAGGGAGAATGATTTTACAAGTGAACAATTGTTGTCTACTGACAACAATCATTCACTTGACTCTGATGATGACTTCCGCACAGGTTGTCGAAACGTCAGTCGCTACCACCGACAACAGTCCTTCTCAGGACTACACTCACCCGGACAATCAGACTACACCTTCACATGTTACCCCCGGGTTCAAACCATTTACTGCAAGACTAACTTTTACAGTTCAATTATCATTGGAGAACTTGTTCAATGTTATTGCTTATGATAATGCTCACCACTTTGACTCAATTAAAATGAAAAGAATGATAACAATAATAATAATAATAATGATAATAATAAGATAAAACTTCGTTAAAATAAAAATCCTATGTACATATTCTTGCTAAGAAAGGTCTATGACATAATTTATATATAAAAATATTATCATCATTGTTTTTCTTTATAAATCTTGTGATGAAAACCAAGTGAATTAATGATGATGATAATAATAATAATAATAATAAATAAATAATGATAATAATGATTCCTCCACTGTTTTCAGGGAAGCAAGCCAGGCTATAGTGGTGGGAAGTTAGTGCTCTCCCTTCTGCATGATTGCCATTGCCTGTTATGCTATCTACTAACAAAACTAAGTTGTATTTTCCACTGGTTGAGGAATGAAATAAGTGGAAAATGTTTTATTACACACCTCTGGGGCCTGGGCCCGAGGGTTTGTTTCCAAGTCACGTGCTCAGTGTATTTTATCAGTTGCTGTTTTGCTGTCCGCCATAGCTGATGTGTATTTTTCAGCTTGATAGTTTTTTCAAAGTTTTCATTGCCTCTACCATTGTTGTATTTGTTTTGCGGTACCGACTGAGATGACTTAGGTCAAAGTCTCAATCAAGAGCAGTAAATCGCCTTCAAACTGACCTCTCCGACAAACGTGACAGTTTCTCTTGACGATTTTGTCTAGACAACTTTTTCACACTTCGGTTAACACAGGAAAGAAAAACAAGAGCGAGCTGAGAAACGCACATGAATTTCAAAGTGCTCTTTTAAAGGATATCCCGCACCTCATTCCTTTTAATTGATTAATTGCTAGAATAAAGTTTTTTGAGTTTTTCATGATAACCTTCAACTTTCACAAAAATTTTCAGTTGCCCGACTGGGCAACTAGGATCTGAAACTTAGTTGCCCCGATGAAATTTTTAGTTGCCCCAGGCAAGCGGGCAGCCGATAATGTCAAGCCCTGCCCTGTGGTTGGATTACAACATCCAGTGCTGCATCAGCTGGCCAGGGTGCTGCCTTCAGTTCTGCTTCAAGATAAAGCTCCAAAGACAGTTAACAGTTATCTCCATGCGTTTGGGGCATGGAAGAGTTGGGCAGAGCAGTGCCATGTGTCAGTTCTACCAGTGGAGCCAGTGGTGTTCTCCCTGTATTTAGTTAAGTTGATCCAAGAAAACAAGTCAGTTTCTACCATTAACTCTGCTTTGTACGGAGCGAGCTGGGTACAGAAGAAGGTGGGTCAATCACAAGTCATGGAGAACCCTTTTGTGACCCAGGTGGCAGACACTGCTCGTAGAATCCTGGCTACGCCACTGGAATGCAAGAAACCCCTTACGGTGGGCCAAGTTTTGTGCATCATGTCTCATTTGGAGAAGAGCAGTCTGGCAGATGTGCAAGTTGCAGTGATATTTGCCATGGGGTTTTTTGGTATCTTACGGTGAGATGATTTAAGCAATCTGACAGTGGACGATCTTTTATTTGCTGATTCACATTTCACATGTTGCTCTCTTTTTGCTCCAATGTAAGAATGACCAATTCCGGGAAGGATCTTGGGTCTTTATTGCAAGAAGTGAGGTAGCCCCTTGCCCTGTGGCACTGTTAAAAAGGTTTCTCAAGATGGGAAATCATTCTAAGGGGTCACAGCTGTTTCGTAGGATCCAGAGCACAAGGAGAGGCCAGATGCTTAAAGAAGCACCTATGTCGTATTCTCGTGTGAGCGAGTTGGTAAAGAAAGAGTTGAAGAGTGAGGGGTTGGACCCAAGCTTGTACAGTCATCACAGCCTCTGGTCAGGGGGTGCTTCATCTGCGGCAGCACTCGAGATTCCAGATCACCTGTTCCAGAGACAGGGAGGATGGAGAAGCACTCAGGCAAAAAACAATTATATCCAGGAGTCATTGGACCCTTTGTTGTTAGTTACCAGGAAGATTCAGAGCTCAGATTGAAGACTGTGTCAAGTGGGCTCGTAATGTGGGAGATCTTCATAGATATTGGATTAAGGATTTAAACATTTACTAAGGATTTAAGAATCTGGACTTGTTTGTTGCATGGACAATATGGGTTGTTAAGAACTTCTGTGGACGTTTTTATTTTCCATAGTATCACAGACTAACATTGGGTGGTTGTTTTTGTGACTTTGTATTGCTGGGCTCTCTATGCTTTGTTATTTGCGGCAGTCAGCTGGACTATGGCTCCCAGGGGTGTGTGAGAAGTTGTATTTTCCACTGGCTGAGGAACAAAATAAGTGGAAAATGTTTTCTCACACACCCTGGGGCCTGGGCCCGAGGGTTTGTTTTTGAGTCTCGTGCTCAGTGTATTTTATCAGTTGCTGTTTTGCTGTCCGTCATTGCTGATGTGTATTTTTGAGCCCCAGTTCCCACCCAACCCTTCGTTTGAGTTGATAACACACTGTTAGTTAGATATTCTTTATGAAGACTTTAATTTAATTTAATTTAATTCAATAATTTCTAGAGCGCCATTTTCATTCAATGATCAACAGTGCTTAACAACTTAGAATACTACAGTAAATTCAAATTTATAAAAACTAATTACATGTACATTAATATTAACAATGTATGTTAAAAATAAGAATAATATGGAATATCCACATGTGCATATTGAATCAAGAGGAAAGAATCAAGAAATAATATAATTTCACCTTCAGTTTTGTAACTGAGTCTCGTTTCATCAATTTTCTCATCACCATCCTAAATTCTCCATCGACAGATGCATCAACATCCTCGCTTACACCAGCACTCATTGGAACATAACCAAGGTTACTTGCACCTGGACTACCCTGCAGTCCTCCAAACCCAACAAAACCCACAGTTCCATCTTTCGAGATCAAAGCTGCTGCACGACCACTGCTGGATGGCTGGTAAAGTATGATAATGAGGTAAAAATAATATTTTATACATTCAGAGTCTTGCGACACTCCATACCTGTTACTATATTAAATGTATCTCGACAAGCTTTAATTTACCGATCAACCAATGAATAGAGAGGAAAAGTTTCTCTAGTAGTAAAGAAACTGTGGTACTGCGTTGTTGGGGGTTAATGTAAATCAGCCACCGTAAAGAATCTCTGAAGTTGACGTTTCGGGCGTAGCCCTTCGTCAGAGCGATGTTTCCGAACTAGTGTGAGACAAAAACACTAACATTGAATGTAACAGCTGTTTTCAAAATTCCATGTTCTAAACATGTTACGAAAGGGACTAACACAGGGAAATATTGAATTTCTTTAAAGAACAATAGCACGCGGAAGAATCACATCGCTATACAATGTGGTTGTACCTTCGCGTTTCCTTTAGTTCTTTGTTTATCTTTTCCTCCCATTATGAAATCTGGAGCGAATCAACCACATGTAAACATGAAAAACCCATTAAAATCCTTCAATAGTGGTCACAAGGAAGCCATCTTGGATTACTATTTCTAACCCCGGTCTCTTCGCTATCTACAATTTTCCCACAATGCTATGCTTTTACAGCATTGCGCTTGCGCTCTTTGCATGTGTTGTTTAGCTCGAATGCCAGAGGGGCATGAGCTCGTTTTATCATTGTAGTCATAGATCACAGTTAACTAGCGTACTGTGTATTAACACTTTTAGTTTTCCAAGAGTCCTCAGAGATTAATTCCTCAGCTCACCTGTGAATCTTCCTGTCAGAGGAGTCGCTGTTGTGTTGTGCTTCATCGAATGTTCTTCACCGTCTACCGTCACTTTGAAATAATATTGCTGTGTTGTCGATGAGATTGTTGATTCGCTCGAGTTTGAATGAAGAAGTCTGACGCGGTGAAATGAGGATTTTATTCTCGGGATAAAAAACTGAAATTTCAGCGCTCTATTTTGTTTGTTATATTATTTGTGTATCAGTTCAGACAAAGGCATTTCTGATATGGCGAAGGAGTGAATTCAACAATGTCACAGATGGCATCTCCAGGCGGAATTGGCCCTTCTTTACCAGGTGGGCTCACTTGTCTGAATAATAACATATACATCATATATAGATTCTTTTTTTTTTTTTTTTGTACTTACTTAGCAGGGTAGAATTGCCAAGATTCTCCCCTCTTTCTCTTTTAGCCTCGTGGGTGATAACATCTGAAGATCGGACTAAACACGAAGCGACCTTTCAAAGTTTGAATCCAGCGAGTGGTTTTCTGACAGGTTTGATGAATTCCATTATATTGGTCACAATTATAATTAAGCATACTTCTGATCTTTGCCACCAGATTTGCACATTCTTGTTGTAACGTGTTCATTTGTATTCAAGTTTTATCAGCCTCTTGATAATCCAATTGTTCCCATCAAAACAATGAAATTTATTGAACTTGAGACTATATAATCTCCTTGATCCGACCCGTAGATCTGTACGTGAATCCTTAACGCAGAGATTAATTTGAAAGATTCTTTGTAGCACTCCTTTAAACGATTGCATCCTGAGAAACGCAATGGTAATTTTATGTATCAAACCAAAAATTTCCAAAGGAAAATTAAAGTCATTCACATAAAAATTTACATCAGAAGGGGCCTTAATCAGATACAGGTGGAAAGGGAATCTAATACTATTCATATATACAGCTGTATAAAGTGAAATTTGTTTTCAGGGTTATCATTTAGTTTTTGTTTCTGATGACAATTAAAGGCTTTGGCTAATTTTAGAGGATCATAAATGGTGCTAATATGTATTTCCTCCAGGAGAACAAGCCAAGAAGTATTTCCTGAAGTCTAATCTTTCACCAATGGTGTTAGGTCAAATATGGTAAGATATGTTCAAACTCATGAAGATACAATATGTGCTGCATGGAGAAAATGCATTGAAGAGTTCTAGTGTGACTGACTATCATACCTGAATTCAATTTATCTTTGAGTGTACCATAATTTTATGTAATGGGTAATTTTTGTTTTATTGTTAAATTAAGCCTCAAACTAAACTTAGTTCCTTCTTGATAAGCCTCCATACAAAGGGTTGTCACTAAGCTTTGGCTACGGCCAAAATTCACAGGAGGAAAAACCTTTCATCATTGGTTAGTAGGTTTTTGGCTGGTGGTTGATCAGCAAAACATGATGGGCTTTTTTGATATCACACACCTACAAGTGTTGTTATCTTTGAGCCTTGTCATTTGGAATTTTAGCTGGCTGCCAAATTTCTAAGTTACAAACCTGTATACTTAAATCCAATTTACAAAGTCTACAATAATTATGTATGATTGAAAATATTGTTTTTCTTTAAATAAAAACCCACACTCATTAATTGCAATGCCTTCAAATTAGGAAGGGGGGTGTAAACTAACAGAACCTTGAAATCAGTCATTTACTTGCATTGATGCATACACAATTTGTTGAAATGTGTATATGTAGGGTGGTGTATAGAAAATGATATTTATTCATTCTAAAGATCTACTTGTAATTGTTATTTTAAACCTTTGTGTATAATAGAACAATATTGATATAACAATATATCAGAGGTAAAACTGAGATCCTTTTAACTGTCACTCTAGGAATCTTGCAGACATGGACCGGGATGGCAAGATGACCATGCAAGAATTCACAATTGCTGTTCATTTAATACAAAACAAGTTAAAAGGAGTGGAATTGCCCACATCTCTCCCTAACAGTTTAAAAATGACCTCAATGCCTAGCACTTTTCAGGTGGGGCAACAGAAAACAAAACCTTCTACTGATTGGGGTCAGTCTCCTAACCAACCAATATCAAATGGCTTCTCAAAAGTGGGTATAATGACCCTGCCACACAAACAAACTTCAGGCATTTCATGGTCAGGAATAAACCAATCACCACCACAAACAAGAGCTGCGGTTTCTGGATCATCTTCTGTATTTGGTTCTTCTTTTGGACCACAGATGTCAGCAGGCGTACCTGCAGCGTCATTGTCATCATCATTTAATGTTGGAATGAGCAGTAGTTTAAACACTGCTGCTCCTAGTGCAGCAATAATAAATGGGCCTGGAGGTCAAAGTCAGAGTGGTTTTGGGCCAGGAATTCCTAATGTCCGCAGAGCTAACTCACTGACTGGAAGTTTTAGTCAAGTTGCAACAGGAACGTATGGAACTATATCACCAAACAATAGACTAAAATATAATCAGATGTTTAAAGCAAATAATTATCAGAAGACAGGCTTTTTATCAGGTGAGCAAAGTTCAAGGAAAATTGTGGGCTTTGAGCAAAAATATTTGTTAGATTATAAGTCAAAATATCCCTACTAAGGTAACGAGCATCAATGAAACAACTGCTTCTCGAACAGGGCTCGACACTAATTGTTCATCTTACTAGCCAAGTTGCTAGTGTCATCTTAGATGTTACAACAATTTCAGTTTGTTTACTAGCCAAACTGGCCAGCAGAAATTGAAAACTACTAGCCAAAACTGAATTTCTGCTAGTTTGTGGCTAGTTGGCCACCATCAGTATTGAGCCCTTTCGAAGTCAAATTGACTCAGCCTAACATAATAGGCCTTTTGCGGCTAGAGATCACGTGCTTAGATACCGCATAGCAACGCCATACTGGAGAGCAAGCACTCCAGTGATCTCAGACAGTATAGAGGTCACATAAGTCTGCATTAAAACAAAGAATACAGCGGATAACAGATCAAAAGCTATCCCAATTCGAGAAATCCAGTAAGAAGTAATCAACAGCTTCCCCGGAGTGTATCGGCAACAAAATCACACCAAAATTCGTTTTTCACTGGTACACTCCAAGGAAGCTGTTGATTAAAACTTACAAGATTTCTTGAATTGGGATACCTTTTAACTTGTTATCCGCTGTATTCTTTGTTTGAATGCAGACCTCTGTGATCTCTATTTTGTCTGAGATCACTGGAGTACTTGCTCTCCAGTATGGCGTTTCTATGCGGTATCTAAGCACATGATCTCTAACTGCAAAAGGCCTATTAAGTACAATGTATATATACATGTATGCTTGTGGCACTTTGTTGTCTGGTTTTTTAGGGGAACAAGCTCGAAGTATGTTAATTCAGTCAGGGCTTTCGCAGGGAATTCTTGCTCAAATATGGTAAGTCTTCACTTTTGGATTTAAACAATATGTCTGTCTTGTTTAATCTGTCAATAACTAGGAGGAGCTCTATTACCAGAGGTAATTCAAAACAATCTGGAGAGTTGGATACTGGTTGAAAATCCAAAATTTAAATTATTTCTCCCTTTTATCATGCATTGCTTCTTGTTCTCAGTTAATGCTGTTCTTCTTCATTTTTCTTTGGAAAACATTTGGACTTACAACACGTACAGTGTAATTTACCCAATTTTTTTTATGTACAATTTAGGAGTCTCTCAGATGTAGACAAAGATGGACAGCTTAATATTGAAGAATTTGCATTGGCAATGCACTTTGTCGAGCTGGCAAAGCATGGTCAGGCCTTGCCCCCTACTGTTCCCCCAGAGCTTCTTCCACCTTCATTCCAGTCACGGCAAACAAGCACTACATTTTCACCAGTAGCAGACAGTCGTGAACGGTCTGACAGTGGACGAGAGAGAAGTGGGAGTGAAAGAGAGAGAAGTGGAAGCATAGATGGAAGGGCACGATCTGGAAGTACCTCAAATGCTAAGGGAGTTTGTAAGTCTGAACAGCTGTTTTCATATCCTTTAAAAATGTTTACACTGTAGGTCTTGCATGTACATGTATATGTAAGTGCATAGCCCTGTGGGGTACTCAATTTTTTTTATTTATCCTCAAGCTCAAGTTTTACAACCTTTTGTAATATATTCTCCCATGAAGGTCATCAAACAAAGGAATTGTTTTAAAACCTGCATTGAACATAAGAAAATTAAATTTTGGTTATATACTCAACTCACAGGGAGTTGCAGACAGTATGGGTTGTCACTAGGTGATTGATTTAATTTCCTTTTTGTTTAGTTACTTTTGAAGACAAGAGGAAAGATAACTTTGAAAAGGGCCGCCTGGAACTTGAAAGGAGACGCATGGAATTGCAAGAAAAAATGAAAAAAGAAAGAGATGAGAGAGAGAGGAAAGAGGCGCTGGAGGAGGAAAGGAGACAAAGAGCAAAACTTGAAGCTGAGCAGAAGAGACAAGCAGAGCTGGAGAAACAGCGACAGCAACAGCTAGAGATGGAGAGAGAGCAAGAAGCATTGAGGAAGAAAATGATTCAACAGAGACTTGTAAGATTCAAGCATGTTAATGTGCAATTATCCTTTGTAGTAAAGTTAGCTACATTGTAAGGGTATTGGTTAATGCATGCACATGCCGCTTATATGTTGCAATGCTAAAATTCTGGCATGAATGACCCTGAGTTTGAAAAAAATTGGTGAGGACATGATGGGTAGGTGGCAAGTGTGATGCAATTGGAATGGATAGGTCTGTAATGTAGCTTTGGATGAAGCACATGTTATACACTGATCAATCCAAGACATGAGATGTGATCTGTCATTTAACTCATTAACTGCTGTACCATGATTGACCACGACAGACATTTTCCTTATAGCATCAAAACTATATCAAGTGGTGAGAATGAAGAAAAATGTGAATTAAGGGACTATTGGTTGATCTAATACCTAACTCTCCAAACAAACATCATGAGAATTGTATGGCCCATATAGTGAAGAGAATTACTAGTAAGATCTAGGGAATGAAAGAATTCTCCATTTCAAAATCGAGTGGGGGAGTGGATCGAGTTCGCCGCGCAAGTTTGTCTGGGATCGTCACTCAGGACACAAATCTATATTAAACAAAGATTTGTGTCCCAAGTAACGACCTCAGTCAAACTTGCACAGCAAACTCGACCCACTGCCCCACTTGTTTTTGAAATGGAGAATTCAGCCTGATGATTAAACTGTCCATGCACCACTCAGAAACCTAAGTGTTGATCTTGGAATTTATGAAGGCTGTCCTTTGGAAAAAACCCATTGCTGAATCTTTTAAGTCTCATTACGATTAACCTGTACATTCTTTATACATGTTCAGTGTACTTCATTGAATTTAAGTGTGGTGAGTTTGGTATTGAATCTATATATTATTTAAATGCCAGTAGTTGTTAAATCCTACACTGTGGCTAATGACTTCTTTGATCATCAAGTATGTGTATGTACATGTGTGTGTGTGTGTGTGTGTACATGTGTGTGTGTGTACATGTGTGTGTGTGTACATGTATGTGTGTGTGTGTACATGTGTGTGTGTACATGTGTGTGTGTGTGTACATGTGTGTGTGTACATGTGTGTGTGTACATGTGTGTGTGTACATGTGTGTGTGTACATGTGTGTGTGTGTGTGTGTACATGTGTGTGTACATGTGTGTGTGTACATGTGTGTGTGTGTGTGTACATGTGTGTGTGTGCAGGTGCATTATGTGTCTTTGCAGATTACATTTACAATAAGATTTCATGTTGCTGTGCATCTGTACGTTAATAGATCACAGATTGTGTCAAAATTTGGTAACAACATTAGTGACACACTTGACTGCACCTCAAAGTGTAGGTGTCACTTAGCTTTTCATATAATACTTTTTTTTCTTATAGGCTGCCCAAATTGAAGCAGAGAGACAACGTCAATTAGAATGGGAA
This sequence comes from Stylophora pistillata, assembly GCF_964205215.1. NCBI lineage: Eukaryota > Metazoa > Cnidaria > Anthozoa > Scleractinia > Pocilloporidae > Stylophora > Stylophora pistillata. Next base: position 31,362,576 of record NC_142526.1, read on the forward strand.
AAGAGAAAAAAAGAAGAACTATTAAATCAAAAAAATATGGAACAAGATATTGTCAATAATCTAAAATCACGGGTCCAGAAACTCAAAGAAGAATTGCTTAAAGTGGTAAGTATGTGTGCTTCCCTATCTTTTAGAAACAAGTGAGGATATTTTCTGTAGGCGTGGCTCTTTCCTGTATAGGTTTACGAAGGTGATCATAGAGGACAGGGTGTATTCACTTCAGTGTAGTTGAATACTGCAAGGTAATAACCATTCATCAATTTTTATTCTGTTTGCACAGAACCAGGCCAAAAATGAAGCACAAGAGACCTTAGAGAAAGAAAGGCAAACATGTATGCAGTGTCAGTCAGCCCTTAATCTTATAAATCAGAGCCAAGAAATGAAACTAGCAGAGATTAGCAGGGTTCAGTGTGATATCAAGGTATGTCTAAATGCTATTCTGAGGTCTTTTTGCCCTTTCTGTTAAGGTAGCTGTGTGTAGAACTTTTTTCTATACAAGAACATCAGTCTGTACAATGTATATTTTCACAGCAAGACAGTTTATCTGACAGTTGGACCTGTGGATTTAGCCTATGCTTTTAAGTGTGCTACTTTTGTTGATTACACAACTTCTTTCTGGGCAGTTTGCTGAGCAATGTAAATCCAAATTTCACCTAGTTGCTCTGAAGGAACAGACCATGTTCGTGCTAAAGAGTGCTTGATACATTTCTTGAAGCTTATGAGGAAGCTTGTTCCATACATTTGCTCCCATTTTTGTGTGATGACATATTTTCTTACATTGTTGTAATAAGATTTAAAGAGGACATTTGCTTGTAAGCTTAGCTTTCCTTATTTATGTTATTTTGTGGAAGAAGAAGTTGTTGTGGACATGTTACTATTGACCATTCCAACACAATATTAAATTTTTTGCTCATACAATGTAGGACTCCCAGCAAAGGATAGTTGTTATGAAGAAGGAGAGTGAACGACTCTCACAGGAAATCAACTCAATAGATTCTAACAAATTAGGTAAGTCTGGTGTGTCACAAGAGAAAAGAAGAAGTGAAACTTACATAATGTTGTATACAGCAATATTTTATGCTTTATATGTTTCAGTTTGGTCTCAGAATTTGCAGAAATGTTTCAACCAATGAGATGTAAAGTGGGTGCTTGAAACAGTTTAGATATATAAGCTTTGAGCTCTCTCTGGTTCATGGTGTGAATGTATAACCCTTGAACCTTGTAACATTTCCTTACTTCACTTCATGGCTTGCTTCCTTGAAGGTACAGTCAGTAAATAAAATGCAATTATTCAAATTTGAATTTAAAAACTTTTAGGAGACACTCATGGTAATGTAATGGCCAGTGTACAAGACTCAGGGGGAAACTTGAGAAGACTGCAAACATTACAGAACAACATGGAGAGGGTTCTTTCTGAGAAATTCAAGGAACTCGACACTGTTAATACACAGCTTAAGGTACTGTAAAGCAAGATGAAAAGTAAGATGCTAGTCTCTCTTTGATTTGAGGCTAAAGGTATAAGATGCATCATACTGTACCTTCTACTCTTTTATTGATCATGAGTCAGACTTACCTACATCATGCTCTGAAATAAATGCAATATTTTAGAAGGTGCAAACATGGCACCTGCTCACAGTAATTGTGCAATTGTGCTTAAAAATGTAAACTTGGACCACAGAATTCTCACGTCACTGGAAGGTGCGTTACTGTGTGCGAGTGTTTAGCTTGTACTTGTAATCGGTAACCTGCCTACCTTCTCATAGACAAACAATCATTTTTCAGGATCTAAACACAAGTACACAGCAATTGTCTGGACAAAATGCCAGGCTGCAAAACATATCAGAAGCTAAACAAAGAGAATACACCACTTGGAAACAACGTAAAGATGAAGAAGATAGACAGCGGAAAGAAATGGAATTGAAACGGAAACGGGAAGAAGAGGAGGCACGGAAACAGAGTGAAAGAGAGCTAGAGGGTGAGTAACTTGCAGTGCTAGCACTTTCTTTACGTGTCTCCTGGAAATGACTCGTTTGTTTGCTGTTACAGGTAGTCCTCTCTTTTTTATTTTAACCCTTAAACTCCAGAGATCTGGCCCGGGTTGTTTGAAGGATGGATAACACTATCCACTGGATATCTCTCTCTGTATCCAGTGGATAGCGCAGTATGTTTTGTTAACACTTATCCGCTGGATAGCGATTTATCCGTTGGATAGCTAGTGTTATCCACTTTTTGAACAACCGAGCCCTGATTGTTAACTCTCCACTCTAGCTGCTACGCATTAATTTTCCCTGAGAATAAGTTCTAAGGGTTTGATGTTAGATCAAAATAACAATGTCTATCTGATAAGTTTGAGTATTCTCATTACCTGCTTACTGGTTGATGTGTGGATATTATAGGGAGAAGTTACATGTTAATCACTTTTGGGAGTTAAAGGATTTATATCGGAAGGAAACAGTCCGCCTTTTTCATATCCTTAACACTGTTCTCTATACATTTACTATATGGTACAGACAACAGGGTTTATATGGGTCCTGGAAAACCTGGAAAGTCCTGGAAATTTGTTGTTAAAAAAGGGTACAAATCCTGTGACAAGGGGAGTTTTTTCTTTTTGCAAGCACGAGCTTCTTGAATAAGTGATCATTTCTTTTATTCTCATGACCTTTACATTTGATTTAATGGTGATACAGCAAGAAGAGATTAGAAGCAAGTCACTCTTCATTGCATAACCTGTATGCATTTCAGCACTGTCATTTCATGTGTTTTGTGTCAACTTTTAGCCATGAGACAAGAACAGGAAAAACAGAGGAAGGAACAAGAGATGCGCCGACGCCTCAATGAAGCAAGACAGGCTGAAGAAGCTAGACGCCAAGAGGAGTTAAAAAAACAGCAGCTTATCACGAAAGACCAGATACTAGTCCAACAACAACAGATGTTAGTGTCAAGTGCACCCCCAGTGATTAGGCACATCAGTAGTGAGTCAACCACCAGTAGTACCAGCAGCACTAGAAAAACATCAGCTGGTGATGTTAAGCAGAAGGTCCTTCAGATGCAACAAATAATAAAGGAACAATCAGCAGAAGTGAGACCAGCCCCTTCAAGTAAGTTATCTAAGATTTGACAGTGATGGAATGGATATGGTTCCATTCTTTTTACCGATCGATAGTGCTGAGCTCTTTTTGACCTTAATTCTTTTTAATTACAGATCTCTTTAAACCAATTTCTAAACCAATTTCAAAGAAGGAATACTACAAAGTTCTGTACGAATTTGAACCCAGAAATCCTGATGAGATGGCCCTTGAAGAAGGAGACATGGTCACGGTGAGTGTCCATATGTGTACAAGAGTTTTTACCTACCCCCACCCCTCTTAATTTGTGACGCTTGCGAGTAATAGCGAATGAGGTAATAGTAGTACTAGTAAGACTTTATTAAAAGTGTCAAGAGCCGTCTAGGTAGGGAAAAATCCCTTACTAATTTGGGGACACTAAAAAATAAAAAAGACTAGGAGCTATTTACAGTGGTATATATATTAAAACTAAGAGAAAATCTATAGTTAACTAGTTACGGGATTTGTAATAAAAATATATAAAATTCAAGAGGAGCAGAGGCTACAGCGTGTGCAGCCATCATCCAAGAGCTCACTTATACTGAGTTAGCGTATCTTGCCTTTGAACGACTTGAGGGTCTCGACCTCCCTTATACTCTTGGGTAATTTTGTCCATAGCCTGGGCCCTAGAAATGTAATAGAGTGTTTGCCATAAATGACAGTTTCATACCTGGGTATAGAGAAACACGTGCGAGCAAAATCAGACAACCGGACGCGACAAAAATGTCGAGTTTCCAGAGAGAGTTTTCTAGAGTTAATTGTGAGTTATAGGTCCTCTTAGTGAGTTATTGTGGGTATCATAAACAGGAAAATGAAGAATAATTTATTTCTTGGTAGGCGCAAATGAAGAAGAATCCGTGAGTTCTGTGTACCGTTCTGATGAACGGCTTATATGTGAAGGGTCCACAATTAAGTGGTTTTTTGACTTTAACAAAAATTTGTTGAAGGCCCTTGCACAAGAAGGGGTGTATATCACTTGTTGGTCCAATTTTCACTTTTTGTAAGCCATAAGTAATTTTTCCCTGACTTTCGACATGTTTCAACATGGTAAACAGACCACTGTATTAAATTTAGTGTCCACTTTTAGCCATACAGTGCCTGCACATATGCTGTACATATGCTGTACATACACAGAGTATGGCCTTGACTTTGAAACAAAAATGCCGCACAAAACTTTCATCTAAGTGCCAAACGAGCCACAAAAACTATGTGTAAGATTAAGTACCACCAATTTGAAATTAAGTTGTGAAAACATAACTGAAAACAAGATGGATACATGAGCTTACGTATAAATTTCACTACGAACTTTCCAGCTTCTGGTTGTTTTAGTTGCTTCCCGCAGGGGTCTTCTTTGGCCAATTTCTATAAAAGGTCTGTGTACACCTGTACATATGCGTAGCATGTTTCCGTTCAATCACAACACTTTTTATTTGTAATTAGTTGTTCGCCTAAGGTAGTACATTGATGTAAGGTACCTTTTCTTTTCCCAGATTGATCCCAGTGAAAGTAAGGCTCCGCCTGGTTGGCTTCTGGGTGAGTCAAATGGCAAGAAAGGCTTGTTCCCAGAAAATTATGCTGAAAAAATTACAGAGGAAGAAGCAAAATCAACGGCGAAATCTCAGAAAGAAACCGTCAGTGTTTCGCCTCCAGAGAGCTCTTCTACTGTAAAGTCTCTTGCAGCAGCTCTCAGTATGCAATTTGCCACAGGGGGCACAATCAGTCCAGCAGTTATGAACCAGAACTCTTCTGTAACAAACACAAATGTTGTCGCAGAGGTGAGAGAATACGAAATGAATACTTGACATGGTTCAGCTGTAAATGTTCTGATTGTGGTTTGGGTTTTATTTTCCTTTATCTTCTTCATCGTCGTACTGTGGAACGAACTAAATAAAAAATCAAGCTGGTGTGAAAAAAGTTTTAACCGTCTTGCTCCCAAGATCTCTTTAGTAATTTTTCTTACTATTACCATACATTTCTTATGATGTAAGTAACCCATAATCCCTAAATTGATATATTTTTAATCTCATCACTTGTCTGCTTGATTTTGTATTGCTGTTGTAAGGAGAAAGTCTGTCTTGGTCACTTACGGGAGTTTAAAGGTTATAAAAGGAAAACTTGAAGCAAAATGTAAAACGTTGAGTATCATAATTGAACATTGGTTAAATTAGTTTGGCCAATTTCTGGCGTACTAGCTGGATTTTTACAGAACGTGTTCAGCCATCTGCTCATGCATTATTCGGAGACGAAAGTGTTGATGTAGAAATTTATGAAGGGTTACTACATAGAAAGTCATATCTAATGAATCCTTTCAAAATACATATTGCCTCTCTCCAATTACCTACTAATACAAATTTTCTTGCAGACCCCAAAGACTGCTACCACTCAACAGTCTGCTGAAGGCTTCAGAGTGATGGCGTTGTATCCTTACAGAGCGAAGAAAGAAGACCATCTTACGTTCAATAAGAACGACGTGATTATCGTCAAGGAGCAGCAAGATATGTGGTGGTTTGGAGAACTCAACGGCAGTGTTGGATGGTTTCCTAAGTCTTATGTCAAGCTTCTCGGAGGAGTTAGTGGAGCCACAAAACCTGGCGAGTAAGTAGTGAAACTGAAACCTCGTAACTTGTGGCGCTTCAGCTCGGCTGGTATCGCTAGTGGCGCTGAAGGCAGTATTCAGGAGGCAATCGTCAAGCCTCTTATTAGCCTCAATTTGTCACCTTTATCGACCCGCTCTTATGGTCCTGCTCTTTGAGTTAACCCTATAAGTATAATCTATCAGTGTAAAGGCTCTTACTGATTCCTCTGTTTTGCTCTGTTTTGTTTTGTTTTCGAAAGGATAAACGGGGCACCGAAAGAACAGCCGAGTAAGACTCTAGAATCGAACCCTTCTCCTGAACCAAGTTCACCAACAACTCTGTTTGGTAAGTAACGAAAGATTCATCCAAACTTGGTCTTCGTTTGATTTTTCGAATCGCCCTCGATGATGTTCAATCGATCGGAACAACTTAGGGAAACTAGGCAAAATGATCAGTTGAATCGACTCGAAAATAAGGGCACTGGAGAAAGTTTGGGCTAAGATGCAGATTGGTGTGCAGTAGATTCTGTTACGTCAGTTCCTTGTGCGCGTTCCGTAGTATGCAGGACACATTTTATGTGGCCAGATAAGACCAGAAAAGGAATCCAAATAGATGTACATTGATCTTGTCAAATGGCAAATCATATTAAGCTCAAATTTGTGGTCCTTTGTTTCCAGTTGTCACGCAATATTTTTTTGGACCTTCTGAATGGTTTTCTATAGGTTTTATATATGGGTCGACAGGAAAAAATCATTTTTTTGGATAAAATGATGTTACACTTGTATCTATCTCTCACACGGTAGCAAGGAAAAGGTCTAACTTACAGAATTGCTTTTGTTTATTTCAGAGTGTGTAGCGCTGTATAATTACACAGGTGAAGCTGGTGACCTGAGCTTCTCTGAAGGTGATGTTATCAAGGTTTATGAAGATGAAGGCGAGTGGTGGAAAGGAAACTGCCAAGGGGAACAAGGGTTGTTTCCTGCTAACTATGTCAAGAAAAGGGAGACGGAGGTACATGTGAGAACTTGCGTTGAACATGTTTGGACGGGAGTCGGCTCGGTAGACTCGGTCGAGTTTGAACATGATGTCGAGTTAGTCAGACGGAGAAGCACGAATGAACGGGTGGGAGAAAATAAGCGGGGTCTGGGAAGGAGTGACGAGGAAGAGAGAAGTCTTTCCTTTCTTCGTTCCCTCGCCTTATTTCCCCTCGCCTTATCTCTCGCTCGTCCCGCTTTTTAACTCGTCACTGACATCTGACTGCGTTGAACAGGCAACGTCGCGTCTAACACGTGAAATTTCCCGGGGAAAAAATGTAGAAAAGATTTCAGTCCTCGTTGGTGAGAAAACGAATCTCGGAGTTTTAGCCATTTCATACCATTTATTTATTGGTGTGCCGAAAACATTGCTTATTTCTATGTGCGGGTAATTGTTTGATAGATTTTGTTGTATTTCTAGGGACCAAAAGCAGCTCCTCGCATGAAGCCAGGTAAGAACTAAAAAGCAAAAACAAAGGTTAAAAAAAAATTAAGTAATTTTTACTTTTGAATGTTTGAGCCCTTTTTCATTAATTGTCGGTAAACCCACAGCAGATTAATTACAGGGACCAATAAAAGGAAAGGAAAATATCACATGGAGCCAATGAGAACTCAAAGAACTGAGTAAGAAAAGCAAACCTCCTGAAGGGCGGGAAAAGTGTGTGACCTAGTCGTGATTGGTTTTGATTTTGACATCTGATTGGTTAGGAAGGTGGCGCACTTTTTCTCGACCAATCACATAGCGAAGTAAAGTACAATATTACCTTTAGCCTCTTTTTCAAGGCGAGTCCTGGTGCTCATCCTTTCATCTGAGAAGAATTTTTAATTCACATGAAAATTAAACTCATTTTCACTAGAATAGTTGAGCATCAGGCCTCGTTTTGAAAAAGAGGCCAAAGGTAATTCGGAAAATGGCCTATTCCGGTCTGTTTCTGTACTCGATTAAAAAAAATCGCCTTTGTGTGATTTGAAAATTAACCTTGAGATGTTTTGAAATTTCAGAAATTGCTACTGTGATTTCGGCTTACAACGCATTTTCAGCAGAACAGTTGTCTCTCTCACCCGGCCAGTTAATCTTGGTCAAGAAGAAACATCCTGATGGCTGGTGGGAAGGCGAATTACAGGTACAAGAATTATATTTACTCTTTGTGCCCTTCTATTTGTTGTTCATTTTATGTTGCGCGGTGGCTCAATGATCATTGCGCTCTATTTCAAATCTGAAACTTCAAGTCCAAGTCCCAGGGAAGTCATTGTGTTGTGTTCTTGGGCAACTTACTTGACTCATAGTTTCTTTCTTCACCTTGGAGTATTAATGGCTACTGGCCAACTGTTAGGCAAGCCACTCGAAATACTGGGGGGAGGGGGGGGGTTTAATCGGGCGGTAGACTAGGATCCTGTCCACAAGATAGTAGAGGGCGATACTCTTACTCGTCTCCACAGTCCGGTCTGTATTCTACGATCCTCTTTAAGACCTTTTTCTCTATTTTTACGGATTTCTTCCAGACAACTAAGTGTCCTTACATGTCCTTTTTTGTGCTTTCGTTTGTTTGTCTCTGTAGGCTCGTGGTAAGAAACGTCAAAGCGGCATGTTCCCGGCGAGTCATGTGAAAATTTTGGATAGAAAGACTTCGCCAGCAGCAAGCTCTCCAGTCACAGAAAGCGTAAGTGTCACCGAGTAACTCTTGTTCGCCTTGCTTTAATTTCTTTGGTAGCATCAGTGAGATACTTTGAAACTCAATTTTTTTTAATGATGCTGAGTTTCCTTTTCCATTCACATCACGGCACGAGTATAATTCAGTTTTTCGTCGCTTTTTTAAAAAAAAATTCGTGCAAGAAGGTAATTTGGTGTTATTTTACTGTCGATTTTCAGGTTTATAGCGTTCCTCCTGTGGCAAGAGGTGAGTTTCTAAAAGGGTTACTTGTTATAAATGCTTGGATTTGTATGTTTAGTCTAAGGTGTAATTGAGTTGACCTCGTCTCTTTCAAGCATCTTTCTCGTGATTTGTACAGCGTCGCCCATGTTCCTTTTTGATATATTCTTTACCTCTTGGATATTTTGTTTGCCTGAGCACCTTATTTCGTGGCTTTATTCTCTTTTCTGTTTAACGTTTATCTTTGATGCTTGAAGTGACTTGAATTAAAGTTACGTAGGGCTTTGGTAACAGATTTTCACCATTCGTGTGGTGTAAGATCTTCTGTAGGTTTGACAGAGATTTCTCCCTCAGCTTAGCCTTTCAGGGAGAGCCTGTGAAAGGCCCTTGGTTAGTAGAGATGAGCGAAAACGCGGGGCTGCAAAAAACAGGGGTGGTTAGGGAATAAAAAAAAAAAGTCAAAAGTCATTTCCTCGACAACCATAACCGCTGTTTGTCGCTCGCCCGCCCGCCCATTCGCTCGTCTCTACTGACTGCGAACTGGGAACATTCTCACCCTTTCCACTTGCGTCCTCTTATTTATTTGTTTTAATTTCCACAGTTAAACTAGAGCAGGTATTGGCCATGTTCCCTTACACGGCACAGAACTCTGACGAGCTCACCTTCTACAAAGGAAGCGTTATCAATGTAGTAAGTAAGGATGGAGAATGGTGGAAAGGAGAAATGAACGGACAGACGGGCATGTTTCCATCAAATTACGTTCAGCCTCTGAGCAACCTCAAAGTGGGAACGACTCAATGTAAGTAAACAAGTGAAGGTATTAGCTCTTAGAACTAATGGACATACAAACTCTAACTTTTCCGATCAAATTCAGTTCGTTATTCAGTTCGTTATTCAGTTCGTTATTAACCAGATTATGCAATAGATAGAGTTTTAAATGTAAGTGTCTCATCTTGGATGTTGCATTCAATACTCTCAACTAATTTACAAGGGAATTCATCGCGGTTAAAAGGGAGAATTACTCACCAGATCTTGGTGTGGGGGGGGGGGGGGGGGGGGAGGTTTAACTTAACCCGCCTCTTGTAAAATCGCTTGATTGTGCTGATTGTTAGTTGTGGGAGTTAGGTGTAAAGTGTAGTGATGTTGTGCCAAGGAGTTCACCTCCATGAAATGATACTTGCGTTAAAGCTACGTTTTCTGCCTCTCGTCGTTTATGATGTTGATCAAATATCATATTTCCTCGAGTAAGCATCCGGGCCCTTATTTCAAGTTTTATCTTAAAGGGGTGGGTATTAAGGTATTAACACCCCACTTTAACGGGTGGGTATTAAGTTACGCAGCAATAGGACAAAAAGAAAAAACAGATAACACACATACATGAACTCTGCAAGCTCGTGGAGATTGAAAGAGCTGGAACGGAAAAGAAACTATTCTCTGCTGGAAGGGCTACAGGAGTAGCTGTTTCTCCGCTTCAAAGAACCAACTGTGTATCGTAATTGGGCTCTTATCTATCAAGAAAGATGTTGATCATTGACCAATGAGTGCAGGACTCATTGGTCAATGAGATATGGTTCTTACGTGAAGATTCGCACCCAAGCTAGGTCCGATGTTGCGGTCGGATACTCCGATGGTAGTTGTCGGATGCTCTGTTGTTCTGTTCCGATGTTCCGATGTTTTGGTCGGATAATACTAACTAGTTGCAGAGAAGTTGTTAGCGAGGCTTGCGCTACTAAACTTTTACTCTGTCTAGCCTATAACTGTCTTGTTATTGTTGTATTTTCCTCTGTAGGAATGAGGGCACGAGGACGACAGAAATGCTTTGGGATTTATCTTCCCTTAAATTGCCCATCTCAATGATCTCAAAACATTGAATATAGCCTCTACATTTATCATTTTGTTTGTTTGTTTGTTTGTTTGTTTTTTTTTTTAAGTATATCGCTAGAAGAATTTATCCAGGCCCGTTCGGTAGATCGAGATTTAAAACAATTATAAACAAAAAAAACTTAGGGATAATTTGAAAGTGAAAACGAATGCACTGAAAAGCTGACTCGTCGTAGCTACGGAAAATTTATTCAATGTGTTAAATCCGTTGGTATATTTTGTTAAGTAAAGCATGTATCTCTAGATGTAAAATTAAAACGGTTTTTGCCGGGAACGTTATTTTTTAACCAAACAGAGAGTAAGTCAGACGAATTAGGTATGTTATCGGATCATAACAGTAGCTAGTTAGGGAATGTTTTTTTCAATTGGCTGGTCAAGATAGGCGGTTTACCCAACTCCAGTAGTTTGATTATAAAGTCGTGCCTTCTATATGTCGTCAAGGTAATAGATAGGCGGTTTACCCAGCTCCAGTAGTTTGATTATAAAGTCGTGCCTTCGATATGTCGTCAAGGTAATTTGGTTTTACTAGCTGAGTCGAAAATGGAAATTGTCCACCGTAAAGAGTTTTAAGGTTACTCTTCGCTACATTTGATACAGTTTCTTTTGCGGAACGAGACATTTTAGGTAGAACTATGGCGCATTGTAATGACTGCTGGATGGATAATAAAAAAAATCAATATTTAGTTTGTCGCTGTTTGTGTCGTATTCTACACAATTTCTCTCTTCCCAAAGCATTTTTGTCCACCTCTACCTCGACTGTTGGAAAGGATCCCGTGGTACCAATCAGTGATTCTTACACAGAGCGTTGCTATGAAATGAAGGAGGACGCGTGATCTTTAGGAGCACGTATGATCAAATTACGGGACGAGCCGTCCAAGCGAAAACTAAATAACCCCTTCAATAGCTGAAGGATCCTTTTTAACACTTACCCCACCCCCTCTACTCCTTTTTCTTTATCCATACACCCTTACTTGACTGAACTCTAAGTTCTTTCCTGTTTGGAGATTTGCCCTAAAGCTAGCAGAAAAGCCTTAACAGTTCACTGCGTTAAGTGTTTCGAGGACTTTACTTCTCGACCTTCCTAGAGCTAAATAAAAACAATGATAAATACATTTAGGACTGACTAAATTTCCTCTTATCGAGGAACGGGGCGAACTGTTGCAAAGTGGACTGGAGAAGGTTTACGATGTATGAAACAAAACTTGTGAGGTGAAAAAAAATGATTTAAAAGGACCGCGTAGGAATGTGTGTCGAGTATCATTGACATCGTCACTGAGCAGTTTCGAAAAGGAAGACTGGAGTAGCTCTCTTTCTGCGTGGAAGATTCCTTTTCCATGTCACTGGAATATCCAACTAAGACATTTGAATGTCATCTTGTCAGAAGTCATAAAGCATGTGTAGAAGGCGCTATGAACGTTCCTTTAGTCTAGATACAACTCATCCGTGCGGCTATCTAATTTTAAAAGTAACAACCGAAATTATTTCTCCAATTGGTCAAGTACAACCCAGCTTGCGGTTTTCAAAGAAACTATTTCCTGTTGTATTTCTGCTATCGCAAAGTTTTCACTCGAAGACGTTTTATTTATAGTTACACAACGTAATTTGATCGGTTTGGTTTAATGTTTTACCTGAGGGAAATATGCCAAGTCTGTGGTATGTTATCAATATTAAGTGTCAAGAAAAGGTGGATGATGCAACAGTAACTGGTTCTTGCATTCAAATGTGTTTCAAAACAGAAAGATTTTAGTGGGCAGCAGGTTATTAGAATACTCGAAAAAGGCTCTAAAAGAGGAAGGATTTTCATATCTGCTGAAATTCGATAATTAACCTCTTCTCGTTAAAGCAGGCGAAATTATTCTTGTTTGTAATTGATTTGATTGATGTATAATGCAAATTTCGCTTTCTGGCTGATGTTGGATATTAACACGTGGAAATTATGACTCAATCCTATTTTTAGCCAATTAAAGGATATCTCTCGAAAATAATCCGCATTTCCGTCGAAGCTAGCTCTTAGTGTAAGTGTTTTCTTGCCGTTTTCAGAGCTGAAAAGCCGCTCAGATCGAATAGTCGTTCATTTCAGTGTTCGGTATAACCATTATTTAGCGTGATGGGTTTCAATACGCGTGGGGAATCACCACTTCAGACCCGTGTGGCGAAAGCTTGTCGTAAAAGCTTGCAAAACCTGAAAAACCAGTTTCGTCCCAAGAGAAAGGTTGTCGTCATGAAAGAAGGACTCAATCGAAACAATCAAAATATTTCACATGGTACGTAACAGTTATTTCAGAAAACATTCTCTTAACCCGTGGGCTTCTGAAATGTTTTTTTTTTCAAAGCGAGTTACTGAAGTTGATGCGTTCACTGATGGCAATTGCTTAAGAAACGATATTTCAAACGATGTATAACTGAAATTGATATTTTGTGCAGTTTTGTTCAGTCCGACTTCTACTGGACAAGAAATTAATACAGTTTTTGTTTGTATCTCATAATTTGAATCAAGTAGTATTTCTCCTTTGTTTTCATTATTGATTTTTAACTGAACCCATATTTAAAATTTTTGCGATGTTTTGACGTTAGGAAGTTTGAGTGGAGCACTTGTTACTAAGTTTCACTTGTCATACGAGGGAAACCTCGAAGAAACAATATTCGTCAATCTTATTTTTATTTCATTTTTTTCGCGACTCTTGGTTTTGTGCCTCTTTCAAAAAATTAGCCTAAAATTTTTAAGTGTGTCATTGCAATCCTTGGTAATCTGCTCTTTACCTTATTTTCTTGACCTTTTTTTTTTTCTTTATTTGACCGATTACTCAAACATTTAGCATTTCACTTTCTTTCACGACCAATATTTTGTGGTTTCGTTTCAGTTTAACTAAGGTAGTTTTGCATTCTAAGCGCGTAAGTTGTTTCAGTTCGTCATTTCTTGTACGGGCAATCTTCTCGCCTTCCTCAACAATCCTTTTTCCTTCCTCAACAATCCTTTTTCCTTCCTCAACAATCCTTTTTCCTTCTAGGCCCTTTGTGAGTAGTTCACTCTTTCTCCCTTTCATACTGAGCCAAATTTTTTTTTACTTCCCTCAAGCTGAGGTCAGTTTTCCTTTTGTCAATACTGAGTCCACTTTTAGATTATTGCACGTGACCAGTTAGGTGCTTTAAGGAATATGATTCAGCAAGGAAGTTGGCTCAATCGATCCAAATCTCGAAGATATCTGTGATCTGAAAAATTGACCGCGGCGGTCAAACTAACCGCCTCCCGGTTAGCTCAATGGATAGAGCGCTGGACTGTTGTGCGGGAGGTCGAGGGTTCGAGCCCCGGCCGGACCAACACTCAGGGTCTTAAAATAATTGAGAAGAATTTGCTGCCTTTCTATAACATCAAGAAATGGTTAGATATTCTAGTCTTCTCGGATAGGGACGAATAAATGGAGGTCCCGTCTCCTGCAGTGTTGGGGTAGGAGACGTTAATTTCCCACACACGAGATTACTGTGTGATGGATGTCCTCCCCTGGGGTGGAATGGGTGGGTTTATTGGGCCCGCAGTAATCGGCGCAAGCTGTTGCGGTGTCCCTGCAGGTTGGCGAAGCTAAATGAAATAAAATAAGATAAAATAAAATAACCTATATGTCTACTTCCTGAACACAACCGTACCTAATCTACGTGGAAAAAAGAACGTAACGAATGCTTGCTGCAAGATGTAGAAAAAATGTCGTCCCCAGAGTTGCAATAACTACAACAAAAATATTTATTTATTTATTTATTTTTTTTTTCACTCTTAAAATAAGAGTTACAGCTAGTCTAGCCCGCAGATAGCTGACGCTAGTGTAGGCGGGCTAGTGCACAAAATTTGATAAGAAATTCCAAAATTACGGATCACAATGCTGTGGTCGGAGTCCGTTAGTTACTGTATACTTAAAATGTTCTTTTATGCCAGCCTATTAGATGGTGAGAAAGATTGATAAAATTCAGTGAAATGTTGACACGCGTGCACACCCTTTGGAATGAATAATAATAAGTTTTAGTAGATAAATTTTTCCTTGCGTTTGTTCCTCTGTGATTTCCCATTTCTCGTAACTGTGAGTCTTGTGTCCGTCGTAAAACTGAAAAGAAAATTTGGAATTTTATCTATGTTTCTTACCAAAGGAAGACAGTGCTGAATTATCTGTGCAAAAGTTTCACTCAGAATGCGTTCTTAGATATTTCAGTTTTCTCTTCAGGGACTGGATCCTTCGATGAAAAAGTATTAGCGACAATGTCATCAACAGAACGACAGAGACAGGTGCGGGTTGCCAAATTCCAACTTTAAATAACTTCGTGTAAGAATCGAACGTTAGAACCACAGCAGTGCTGTTTCATATTCACTTCCCTTCAGTCCATTTGGCTCATTGACAACTTTGTCTTTGTATTTTTTTATCAATAGGCTTATGGTTTTTGTCACAGGAGCAGTCATAATGTAAAGCTTGTAACGGAAACATATGACTTTTATTGATATGCCTTTATACCTCCTGCCTTTTTAGACGAGTGGTTTAGTGACGTATGATACTGAGGGTTATGGCCTGACCCACCCCTCCCCCCTTCCCTTTCAGATTGTTTCCAAGGAGTACGTCTTGATATTCTGGCGGTAACACTCTCCACATGTCACTCAATGCTTGCTGTCGTGTTGTTTCATTCGTAATTGTCTCTCCTCTACAGAATGTTATATATGAATTGATGAATACAGAGCAAAGCTATATGGATGATCTGAGTGCGACTTGGGAGGTAAGTGCCTGACGGAATTGATAAAGTGACGAGTTTTGAAGTTAAAATTTTTCTTTTAGTTGTAGTTAAAGTTTTGAAGTTAATACCTTCAAAATTTGAA
The DNA here is from genome assembly GCF_964205215.1 of Stylophora pistillata. NCBI lineage: Eukaryota > Metazoa > Cnidaria > Anthozoa > Scleractinia > Pocilloporidae > Stylophora > Stylophora pistillata. Next base: position 31,377,891 of record NC_142526.1, read on the forward strand.
GGTATTGCACTGATTAATTCAGAGAGAGGTCTTAGTTTTTTTTGTTTTTTTTGTTTTTTTTTCGGCGATGAAGAGTTAAGGCAGAATAGTTTTTTGCAGTGGCCTTGCATTCTATTCGAGTTTAGTTTCTCTACTTTTCATAAAGTTGGATTTTTCCTTGGCACTCTCCTTTTAGCTCAGCTGCGCCCCCATCATAAGCAGCCGGTCACCATTTCGGGCGTTAGCGTTGTTACTTCCATACGATATATACAGGGTTCCTCAGGAAAAAGTTTTAAAGAACGGTCATTCATATTAATAGCTGGAGGACACTGAAGAAAGTTAAAACTATTGGTCTTTATTTTGTAAAGGTGTTCTACAATCCTCTTGCTGCGTCTGGTCTGTTGACAGAGCAAGAACTCGGTACTGTGTTTATCAACTGGAAAGAGCTCATCTGGTGTAACGTGAATCTGCTCAAGTGAGTTGTTACCTAGTGCTTTACCTAGCGGTTCTAATCACTCAATTTAGTTTTCCTTCATTCTTGACTTTGAGAACTCACGCTACGATTACAACCAAATCAGACTTAAATAAACACCTAGAACTGTATAATTGTATTTTTGACGTTCGGATACAATGCAAGGCTTAGCTTGTTCACTAAGTTGTGCACTGTTTTGATCCGCAGGGCATTTCTCATTCGAAAGAAGATGAGCAACAACGTGGCAATTACATCGATTGGCGACATTTTGTGTGAAATGGTGAGATATCTTTAAAACTGAACTTACTGCCATTTGGTATGTTACATGATTTGATAGGGCAACATACCGAGAATTCAGAATTTGTTAGATACCGAATCTTCCTCAGGGACTCGAAGTTTTGCTTCTCCTTTGGTTTTGACACAAGATAAACATGGTAAATAAATCAGAGACACTCAATTAAGAGAAACTGGAGTTATTATACAAGCGATTTCGAGAGCTTGGGAAGAATGAAGTAGAACATTCTCCCTTTAAAGTTTATTCTTTTAATTCCCAACATTTTCTTTTTATGTCATTCTTTTAGTTGCCCCGCCTCACCCCATATGTCAGGTTCTGTAGCTGTCAGCTCAAAGCTTGCCAGTTGTTACAAACCAAGATCGAGACTAATCCGGAGTTTAAGCAGCTAGAGAAGGTAAAAATTTTGTGTGAGATCAAGTAAGGTCCTCAAGGTGATATGTGTGTTTCTTCTCATCTCTTTTCTGTTTGGCGATGCAGCATATTGTAAGGATATATTATTTTGATATTGGTCATTTCTGGAAGGGAAAGGGTTAAAGTACTCGAAAACTGGAACAAGCATCAGATTTCACGTTACTGTGATCTTAAAGCGTAAAATTCCGTTTATCTTGTCTCCATCGTTGTGTCAACACCCCTGAGGTTGTTGAAAATATATCAATTGCTGGATAGAACGGCTTAATATCCCTTTGCACCCTAACATCAGTCTGCATATTCGCCATACTGTTCTCTATACATTTCCTGAGGTGCTGACAAGGAGAATTTGTTTACCATTCAAGAGCTTCTTTGCTTGGTGATCATTTCCTTTATTCTTGTGACCTTGATGTATGGTTGAGGGGTGATATTTCAGGAGAAATTAGATGTTAGTCATTGTTTGGGATTGAAGGGTTAAAGAGAGGATGAAGACCACCTCCGCATGCTCCATTTGTATTGATTTGACAATGGAAATTTAATGTTCGACAGAGAAAAGTTAGGGCTTCCATTTAATTTGTCTCCCTTGGTTTGTCTCCAGAGCTGTATCGCTGATCCCAGAGCTAAAGGTCTTCCTTTGAGTAGCTATCTTTTGAAGCCTTTGCAGAGAATTTGTAAATACCCTCTTCTTATCCGAGAGGTAGGTATTTTTCTCTTTACTGGTCGAGACTAGTTAAAAGTTCCTTTTTCTGCAGTATTTTCATGGGTTCATCCGTCTACTTTGTGTTATTGCTTTATTATCGATGGAGTCGAAGATGGCGGCTACAAGGCCAGCAATGCGACTTATTGTGTTTTGTCTGTCTCTGGATATGCCGTACAATCGTTTCTTTTCTTTCTTTGCAGATCTTAAAATTTACTCCCGAAAATCATTTCGACAGAGGCAACTTAGAAACCGCGCTTGAAAAAGCCGAAGAGCTCTGTCAACAGGTGAGAAATCCCTGCTGCTTGACAGGGACTTTCCCAATCCTTTTCCTCCTTCTCTCCCATTTCCTCTTTTTCTCCATGCTCTCCCCTTGTTTCTCTTAATGTGCACCATTTAGTTCATACCATTTCTAGCTACAGGTTTTCCTCTGTTGTTGAGTTTTTGCGCGTTTGCTGCACAGGTCAATGAAGGTGTTCGCTCTCAAGAAAACACAGACCGCCTTGAGTGGCTTCAAGCACACGTCAACCTTGAAAGTATCGGAGAGGTATGTGAACTGTTGTCGTCAAGGTTTGGTAAAGTTAGTGATTTGCTCTACAAAGTGGCATGTTTGATGATTCTTTTTATTTTTCTTGTTTCTTGGTAGCGTTTGTTTTTTAATTCCACTACAAACTGCCTCGGACCAAGAAAACTGTTGCATTCTGGAACACTATGGAAGGTACATTCTTTTCCTTTCTTTTTTTGTTTTTGTTTTGGTTTTTTTTTCTTTTTTGTTATCTGTCCTATTCTTCTACCGAGTCCACCCTTTAAGGATCTACGATCCCCTTGCCTTATTCAGTGGCTGGTCGATTTAGCCGCCCTGTCTTCAAAATTGCTCTTTGCACTTTTCTTCACCGCCATGTTTCTCTATCCAGACAAGAATACAACTGCTTCGAATCATAACTAAAGTTTGGGTGTAATGAACAAGAACACCACTGATTAAGGATCGGCGTTACACTCACATGTATGTGTGACACTTGATAGTCGTGAAACTTTAAAAGAAAACAGTGTTCCCTGTGGTTCTATTTTAGAATTTTACTTCCTAAAGCCAACCACAGGCATCTAAGCAATAAATTTGCGGTGAATTGAAACTTCACCTTTGTTATTTCAGGTTAAGAGTGGAAAAGAACTCAAGGCTTTCCTCTTCAATGATTTCCTTATGTTAACGCGACCGCGAAGCTCCATTGCAGGAAGTTTGTCCAAGAGGATTGGATTTGAATCCAATGAACAAGATGCGATATATGACATTTACAGAAAGGTGGGTCTCAGTACGATTACCTCTTCCTTTTTTTCCTCATTTCGTTCTCTTAACTGTGGCTGAGTTGGCTGTCAACTTCCATTAGAATTTGTGATGAGGGTCACGTATTCTTGCCATTTTGTTTCAGCCTATCATGCTGAATGAGGTCATCGTCAAGAGAAATCAAGAAGTGAATAGTACGTAACGATTATTTTGCTCTTTATGCTATTGTGAACCAAAAAAAAATTAAATAAATGAAATTTTTTTTAATGTGTAATCATTCACGACGGCTATCGCCTTACGTCGTTGCTAGAACTTAATTAATTATACATCTGGCTAGAATTCCGGGTTAAGGCGTGTCAGAAAACTCCCAATAGAATTGCTAAGGTTGATGTCATCTTTTTCTCCTTAACTTTCAGCTGAAGAGTCTGTCTTTCACATATCACACATTGATCAGACGTATTCCTTCCGAGCTGAGTCTAAATCCGAAAGGTAACTCTCACGCAAGACTGAGCCATAAGATATGGTTATTTTTATTCGTGTTCAGCGGACTATTGTTCGGCCGTTCTTATCAATTGTGGAAAAAAGACGGCCTAAAGATAAGTGCTCAGAACTTAGGTTTGACAAGGCTGGGTTCGAGCTTTCGCCAGGGTATTATGTTGTTTTGTTCTAGGGTAAGCCACAATTTCACATTGTCCCTCATAACCTTGGTTACAAATGAGTTGCCACGAACTGTCTGGGAAACTTCACGAACTGTCTGGGAAACTTCACGAACTGTCTGGGGTGTTACCTGTAATGTTACATTTGTAACTGTCTTGCTGACTACCTTTCATTCGCAGAAATCGCTGGATGGATCTAATGGAGAAAGCTTCTACGACGTACATTGAAACAGAACGTGAGTTGCGACAGAAAACGCATAGAGGTTAGTATAATGGTGCCACCTTCCCTTGACCCTTTGTTTTGAGGGAGGGGAGGGGAGGAGAGGAGGTTGTACAGAAGTTACAAACCGTAAATGAGATGGTTGTTTAGTGGTTGGTTGCCTTAATTATTTGTCAGTCCTTTTGCCTTGCGAAAAACAGGATGGCCAAACGGTGACTGCTCCGGATTTTCGATAGAGTGATTCGGGTCAACCGTCTGGGGTAGTTAACCACTGTTGAGCGAGATTGACCCGCTTCCTGTTCAGGAAGAAACGAGGAGGGGAGTGGGAGTGACGACTGGGTGGGTACGGAGTAGTAGTATTCTTATTCGTATAATTTTCTTATTTTTTTTTCTTTCTCGTTTCCTGTCTTCAGCGCGATCGTTTCGGACAAGCGGAATTGGAAAAGTCACGGTGACCATGGTCCAAGGAGTTGACTTAATAGCTTCTGATCCCAACGGTGAGTTCAGTGATAGTGATGTAGGATTTGGATTTGTAAATTGCCAAAGGGAACACGAAACAAAATCATCAAACTGTCATCTAATCAAGTTTAAATGCCTTGAAATTACAACACCAGAATCATAGTTAGTAGAGGGGGACTAACTATGCCCGAATATTACAAGAGTTCTGATATTAAAAGATTCAGGTGTTTTTACTTTTGTGTTTATTCTTCGGTATTGATGTGAAGAGTCTCTCTGTATTTTTTGCACACCTTGCAAAAATGACGAAATAATTTTGAATTAAAATTTTATTTGGATTTAGCTGCATATAAATGCTTTGTTTTCCGCTTATCAAAGAATATTGGATGAAATCCTAAATATGAAGGGGATTAAACGGAACCTAATCTTTTTTTAAACCAATGTACCGATTCTATATAACTAAATCTTTGAGTAAGTCAGGTTATACAAAGCTTATCTAGAAATGCATCATAATATGACAGGTTTGAGGCAAGTGTAAACTCTAAAAGTGAAATACTTCGCTGTATATATTCATTTAATGAATTGATCGTGAAAAAGAGCACAGTCGCTTACAACTGCACAGACTTAAACCCCACGGGTTCTGTCGCTGTTTTCCTATTGGACCACTACTCTAAAATCTTGAGTCTGTCCTAAACAGGCACAAAATCGGAACTCATTCAAAACTTCCTTAAACGCAGTTCGGTAATTTGTACTGTTCAGCGCATATGTGATGGGATTTAAACTAGAACTGCAGTACACCAGAAAATACGAAGTCTTGTAGAAAACGCTGCCTTGGGCTATGTCTGCTGCGGTTGCAATGGCAAAGGGAAAGAAACAAAGCAAAAACACAGCGGTGACTATCAGCAGCATTTGAACGATTTTTCGTTTCAACACCGCATCATTGTCCACTCCGGCGTTGGCGTTTGAGGAGCAAATCGTGTTTGTAAAGTATAAACCTCTGACTATGCTAAAGTAGCAGACGAACATGATAACGAAAGCTGTAGTGACAATTACGGCAAGGACGATCCAATACGCGTTGTTTTTCGCGGAAGAAGTTGGCCAGCTTGTGATGCATCGATGGTACTTCTCGCTGTACGTTTCGAAGATAAAGAGTGGACACACATAAGCGATAGCGAAAATCCAGATCCCTATGATGGCAAAGAGGACGTTTCCTCTGTTGAGTCGAAATCGCGTTTCCATTGGAATCACCAGAGCTTTGTAGCGTTCCACAGAGATTAATGTCAGTGTCATTCCAGAGACGATCATTCCAACACCAGCGATGGTGTGCGTTGTGATAAATTTACAGAGGAAATTGCCCACATGCCCATTTGGTTGCTCGGTGTAGGAAAGAGTCGTCCCCGGAAGGCAGAAGACGAGAGTCAACAAGTCTGAGATCGCGAGATTGACGAGCAGGAAGTTCATGGTGGAATGCATGGAGCGTTTTCTTCGCACCACTTCTATCACAAGTGAGTTACCAGCAATACCCACAAGGACTACCACGATATAAGCTGAAATCAAGTAGATATCTGCTGTGTCCACCCGCATGGTAAATCAAAGAGATGCGATAGTTACATCAAGCTCGCCTTTCTTTTGTTTAAATGAAGATCAACACTCCAACGTCAAAAGTTTTTAATGGTAGTTTCAATTTCTCTACCGATGATTCAGTCATCTGCTGTTTCGATTGCCGTAGTAATGACCCGTTTTTCAGACATCTCGTGCGACGGTATCATCAAAATTTCAGTATTTTGATGTTTTTTCTGTCGGCTCTATTCATTCGATTTGATTTCTTTCTTATAAGTCTCCCTTTTAAAAGTTTCCAGCAGTATTCTACTGTTTCTCCTGAGCTGTAAAATCTGCTTTTCTTAATAATAGACGGAAACTGGGTATTTGCTTTCGATGGTGCTTTCCTGACGTTTTAATGTTGTCTCTGCCTTCTCGTATTGAACCCGGCTTTTGGTTAATTGTGGCATCAGATAGTGAGGTATGAAATCATTTTCTCAGAGCTTCAGGAGTGATGCGGTGACCCAAACCTATCAAATCAAAGTTTATTTAATTTAAAAGCTCTAGCAGTTGAAATGGAATCACTTATTGAACCGGAAAGTTCCTTGTTAAATAAATAATTTTTAAAGTAAGTTGTTTTGGTTCAGTGTATCATATTTAGTTTTGAATGGGAACCATTGAATTTCGAAATTTTTGTTTCGACTTTGACAGCTCTTTGTTAATCCAGCCGTCTAGGTGTACACAGTTCCGGGACCTTTACAAAATTGCGAGAAAAAATAATACCTGGAACAAATTTTTATTTTATTTTGCCCACAAGGTTTACTTTAAACGCCCATGGCATAATTTCCCATTGAGTTAAAGATGTTGTTTACGGTATCTTAGTATGCAAGAGAGTCATTTCATATGCAGAGAGGTGTAGCAAATTGGTTATTATGTTTGATAGATGTTTTTTTTCTCAGCACCCTGTGGCTTTTCATTGATACTATTCTATCACTTTGTTTTTCTAGACCCTTGAATAAATATTGTTCTTTTTCCTTCTTTAGCAGCTTCGCGTCCAGTTAGAAATCACTCTTAATTCAGTGCAAAATTTCATATGCGGCTTTGAATATTTTCTCAATAAATGAAAAGCCCTAACAAACAGCGACAAAAACTCCTCGATAACAAAATTTATGTTTAGTTAAGCAGTGTTCCAATAATGATCAATGCTGGGATTATCTGTAAATCGAGTAACTATAATCGATGTGGTTCGAGTCGGAAAGTACAAAAGTGAAACATAATATTATCGCTCGGTTCTATCCTGAAGTGATGGACAAATTTCTGCCCTGAAACATGCTACAGTTAAAGCTCCCACGTAATAATGAAGTCTTCAACTTGTGTTTTACAGAAAGTTTCAATCGCTGAGTGGATGCATTATATATTTCGTTTACATCAGCTGAAAAGTAAACACTGTTTCATCACAAGTCGATATGACTGCAATACATGGGGCAATCTACAATGAGCAGTATCCAGTCACTTGAAGTTTTCCCGATTCTTAACTATAATTTAATTTTTGTTTTTGGTAGGTTTTGTTTTTGCGTTTGTTTTTTTTGTTTTATAGCATCAATTTTCCTTTCTTCCTCACCAACAACCTTAATGTTTGTCGGTGAGTATATTGCTCATTTTTTTTCGACGAAGTTTACAATTAATCAGAACCAATCTTGAGGATAAAAATGAGCTCTGCAGAAGCGCTTTCAAAGCAGTGTGTCCTAGGCGCGATGTTAAACTTTCTTACCTTCTACTTCTCGATCAACTTTCAAGCGACTAAAAGTATTGCTGTCCAATCACTTTTGGCGCTCATTAATCTACAGGAAACGCAACTGGCATGGTGTGAATTTAACAAAAAATTAGCATGAATACGACAAATGTGTTGCGTAGTATTCAACGTCCGATATATCTTTTACATATCGTTAATTGATTTTTAAAAATTTTACCCTAAGGTAGTTTCTTTCTTATAGAAAGCACTAGTCAGAACACTAAAAGTCGGGGATAATGGAAATAATTTTTTTCTTTTAATACTCAGTAGATAGCAGATGAGAGATGAAATGGTGATCTGATGTGCAAAGTATTTATCCGTAATGGCATCCAGAGAAGTCGATGGCAATTTTTACGGAGAACTGATACTTTGATAGTGGCTGTATTATATTTAGTGATGGTTAAGTCTCTACAAGGCGCCAGACTTATTTCTGTCATTTTGAATTATGAAGATTTAAAGAGATTAAATCTTTTGAACTGGTTCATCGAAATATTGTCATAAAACGAAGCGCAGTCTTCCCATTCCGGAATGGATCGCTTACCTTACTAGCCTTTGACTTGTTTCCGGAATCTTCACTTGAATTTTCGTATTTGATATGAATCACAATCGAACGAGACAATGTCGCTATCAAAGTGCCTTAGCACCTTATATAGACTGTCAGATTTGCAAACAAAATCATTTGCGCTTGGAGTAGACAATGTATGGTTTCCAAGAAAGAAAAAACATCTGCTTCATCCAATTTGTTTTAACTAAACATTGAAACACCGAGGTTCAGTAGTATCGCTTTTCTACTCTCCTATCTACGTCATTGGTAGGTTAGGCTTTCAGAAGACAGCTATCACGCGCACTTGTTTACCGAATAAGAAAACTCATTATGTTTTGCTGTGATTGGTGAGCATTAAGCGCATTTTTATTTGCAAAGTATGTTATGCAGGGAAATCAAAACTGTGTTGTTGAACATTTCAGGAAAGATTCATTTTGAAAAAAATACAGATACAGAGATCTATTAGCCTTTTTCGTTTTCAAACGAGCCCTAAGGGGTTTCACTTACCCACTACGGAAAAAAAAATCTTACATCTAGCTTCTATGAATGTTGTTCTTACCTAATAGCTAATAGCGGAAACAGATGAAGTATACAACTCACTTTTATGAAGCTGTTCGTTGGGACTTACACCTTCTCAGTCTCAAATTTCTTTGTCAGAATTGTCTTGCAAAGTTACTAATGGTTCTTCAGACTTAAGCCAAGCCATCTACGTCTGCCACAATTAATTGCTTGGTAACACCGTGTGGTGATTGGCAGAGAGGCCTCAAAATTTTATTGCTCTTAGCAGTTGGTGCAAAGCTGTAGCCAATTTCTGCAGATATGTTTCAGAGCCAGTCAGATGCAAGATGTTATAGAAAATGTTTGATGATTTCTTTTGTTTTGTTTTTTTTCATCGTGGTTTTGTAGATAAATGAGCGTTGAATCATTTGTCTCACGATGTAGAATCAAGGTATCAATCATACTGATGGCGACATTTCGATTGCTGCACTGCTAGTGCTCGTCAGGCGACGAGGTCGAACGTGTATGTGTCGCTTTTTGCAGCACCTTGGTTTGCTGTTATTCGTATGGTAACCCTCTCTGATTTGGGCTCCGCTCGCTTTTTGGCGTTTGTCTCCCATATTAAGAGGTGTTAAAGCTTCCCCTGTATTCGAGGAGAGCAGTTTTTTTAGCTGTTTGACAGACTTCTTGTTAGTTGTAAACAATATCTTTGGGATGAAGTAACTCCGGGTGGAAAATGTAGATTTCTTTACTAGATGACTTGTGCTCTCGGTCTTATTTTATTTTTCTAATGCATAGGTCAAAGTGATCCCTATTGTGTAGTGAGCATGGGCAGTCAAGAACACCGCACGAAAGTGGTACCGCAGACGCTCAATCCGAAATGGAATTCTCAGGTAAAGTTCGCAAACTTATATTACTAACCATCGAAAAAAGCTGGATAAGCAGTTTTGTAGTGTCCATTCCTTGACTCAATGATAATGCGTTCTCTTCAATATTTCTCTTTACAGATGACTTTCACGGTGAAAAGCCTTGAGCAAGATGTGCTCTGCATCACTGTGTTTGATCGAGATCTGTTCTCTCCAAACGGTAAAGTGACAAACCACGAACGATTCCTATTCTGTAATCGCTATTTTCGTTTGTTGGTTTTACTCCAATTACTGTTTCTGAAATATCATTTTTTATACTTTTTTCAGACTTTCTGGGTCGCACCGAGGTAAGCTTGGCAAAGCTTTTATCGAAAGGCAGGGGACCCTGGTTGGAAAGACTGTTATTGCACGAGGTTGAAACGGGAGAAGTGGTAGTTAGGATTGAACTACAATTAGATGCGACATAAATGTAATATAAATCATTATGGAATAAACGCTAAGCGAATGGCTATAGCCTCTAATATGCATATGATCACGTGTTACCACGGGACGCCACGCCCAACTGTATGGAGTCATTTTTAGCTAAGTGTCAAACGTGGCACTAACTAGTAAAAGATGTTGTTGGGGAGAGGTTTATGTCGTTGTGAGCTTTTATAGTATCCACTGATCGTTCGAGAGCAAGGAACTGCCAACGAGTCTCGAATTTGCTCATTCTTCAGAGGACTGTGCTTATACAGGCTGTTCCGCCTGTTTGCGACGTGGTAACCCTTTATACACCAGAAAATTTAACTGAACCACTGATGTAGAAAGTCGAAAAGGGGGATTGCCTCGGAGTGTGTCGTTTTTTCTACCCTTTAAGGTCTAAGTTCTAAGTTCGCGAAAATGTGTAGTTCGTAAGGACTTCTACGCGGTTGTAATGGGTATTTTAATTCCAGTTGCGAACTTGTGAAAATACCATTTGAAGCTAGTTAACTGAAAAAAGGATTGATATATCCTGGCTAAATGTCAAAGTTAAATTTTTCTTTGATATTGAATGGTTTGATGACAAACCAAAACTCTTTTCTGTTATTTGTATTTTTTTCAAGTGCCTCTTTAAAATGAAAGTAACATAATTCAAGAGTACATGTATGTAATCTTTCATCAGTGTTATCCTCATAAGCATAAGAAACTATGTAGAGAACGTGATGTTCTTACCGATAATTACGTTAAAATTCGTCTTGTAATTAAGGTACTTTTATTCTTCTTAGAGAAACAAAGCTTAGAAGTCATTTTTGCTATGCGCTAGGTTTCGACTATTTTCTTTTTGTTTGCAGACGAAGTCGATGTGAAAAAGGTGTATACAATTAAACATTTTTAAGAAAATGGACCAAAATATGAAATTAATGAAATAACTTGTACTGTGAGAGAACTAGCTTTCTAACACTTACAGCAATGTCGTAATATGTCCTTTGTGAGGTAAAAAGTGCGAATAAAAAATTCTTAAACTTATTTTTCTGCGTTTCTTGTATTTTTTTTCCTTTCTGTGTTTTCCTGGCACTCTAGTTAGGTGGGTAATGTTTGAAAATACCTTGCGACAAGAGTGACAAAAAGGAATTTGAGTCACTGAACGGTTGCCAAGCTGAAGAACATGGTGTTGCAAAAATGATGAAATAACTGGTGCTGAAAGAGAATTTGCATTTCTACACCCACAGCAGTAAATAAATAAATAAATAATTCAGCAATGGACATTCCACTGGGTGACTCTTCTTGTCCACTGTTTCCAGATCGAATTGGAATTTGGAATGTTGGTTTTTGCGGAGGGATTAAAACCAGAGGACCCGGAGAAAAACACTCGGAGCGAGGACGAGAACCAACAACAAACTCAACCCACATGAGACGCCAGGGGCCCGTTTCTCGAAAGTCCCGGTAACTTTACGGGCCCGTAACTACGGTTTTAAAATCAAAATTTAAAGGATAGGGAAGCAGGTTCTGGCACCCAAACCAGTCCTTTTTGTTTCTTTAGCTGATAGTTTTATTACATCATTTTCAAAACTTTTGAAATCCCCATCTTGAATGAAAACAGAATAGCTTCACGGGCCCGTTAAGTTACCGGGACTTTCGAGAAATGGACCCCAGGTCCGGGAATCGAACCCGGGCCACAGTGGTGGGAGGCGAGTGATCTCACCACTGCGCCATCCCTGCTCCTCAGTATCGTAATTTGTCCTGATGCGGTGAAACTTCTATAAGAAAGTCCTATACTGACTTTTCTGCATGTCCTGTTCTATTTTAGCTGGTTGTTCGTGTTATTTTATGTGCCCTCTAGTCAGGTTTGTGTTGAATAAGCTGAATTCTACACGTACTTTGAAGGAGCACTCTGATGAAACCGCCCTGTAATTTGAAAACCCGAAAAATTCAGTTATTTCATTATAATATGAATTTTTACTGATTAATAAAGCCTTTTCAATAATAATTTGAGTTGAAAGTCAATTCTAGGGCGAGAAGTTGCGATTCAAAACCGTTCCGCCATTAATTTTTGCACTCACGGCCAACTTATATTCGGTCAGCGGTTACTCCCATTGTGACAGATTACTCAACACACTTTTATATCTATACGGAAACCTCGTTTATACGATTAAAATGAATAAAGGCTGATAGTTTCGAAAGAAACTGTTTGGGGCTGCGTCGGTGGGAGTAACGAAATAATTTGGATATATCAACAAAGTTGAGGTGGTAAATTGGCCACCGTAACGATTACAAAAGCTGACGTTTCGAGCGTTAGCCCTTCGTCGGAGCGAAAACGATTAAAATACTGGTTTTGAAAATTAGCCACGATCACTGCGCGTCAAATGAGTAATCTACGTCGAGGTCCCTCTCATTGTGACGTAGATTACTCAACACACTTTTATATTTATACAGAAACCTCGTGAAGTTCAGTGAAATAGTCTTAGTCTTAGTGTTATAAAAAGCAATATAGACGATCAAAATACTGTTTTTGAAAATTAGCCACGAGCACGGCGCGTCAAATGAGTAATCTCCAAACACGCGCAAGTCTTCTTGAGCCTGCGAAGTGATTACGAAAATTAATGTCGGAACGGTTTTCAAATCGTAATTTCTCGCCCTAGAATTGACTTTCAACTAAAATTATTATTGAAAAGGCTTTATTAATCACTAAAAATTCATATTATAATGAAATAACTGAATTTTTCGGGTTTTTCAAATTATAGGGCGGTTTCATCAGAGTGCACCTTTAACTGGTTCCCAGTTATGATCTATTGGAGGTCGGACACATAGATGATGTCACGTGTCTTTATCCTTAGGCTAATAACATCAGTTACACGTACATGCTGCTGTGCCTCATGCGCCTATTTTTCGTTCTTACCTGTGATCTGCTGCTGAACAGACGCACGGCAACATCGAATCTATTTGAGTGTATTCAAAAAATATGTCATATGAGTCGCGGACTAAACGCGCAATGCAAGTTTTTTCAGTCCGTACAAATATTCTATTGATACAGCATATTCAGCTGGTTTGTAAAAAGTTGCAATAGTTGTCTCTCATTTTCCTGCAATTTGATTTTATTTCTCTATACAAGCATTGGAATTTGACTGGTTGTTGTGTTTTAGTAAAGTGATTTCAAAATGGATGCGATAAAGTGTTAAATCGAACGATATTTCCAAGTTATTATTTATCTCACCTCCTGTCACTTTCTCTAAAATACATTGATATCGTCAGGAGAAATTCATCTTTGATCACCCTTGGGAGTGACATATTATTGTAAAATACACTGGTGACTACAAGTACCTAACATGAATTATACTCGCCCATAAAAGCGATCCCATCCGAAGGCACCGTACGATCACCATATTTTCTGATCAACGTGAATGCCGTCAACGAAATGAAATCCCACTCATTTTCTTCCTAAAGGAATACCTCGTGAATCCTGTTATTTTGAATTATGATTGTCCATCCGAAGGCACCGTACGATCACCATATATTCCCATTAACGTGAATGCCGTAAACGAAATGAAATCCCAGTCATTTTCTTCCTAAAGGATTACCTCGTGAACCCTGTTATTTTGAATTGTGATTGTCACCCTTGCCATGCTAAAATTAAAAGCGCTTGTTTTGTTTAAACTGTCTTAATTTCAGGCAAAGGTATCAATGCAAGCAAAAAAATATGCGTTCATGCTAAGGCATAATGATACATTTTTAATCTTTCCTTTTGTGTTCCTAATAGCCAAAGATGTGTCTCTCAAGAGAACTGTGATGTTTAAAAAAGTTCTGATTTGAAAATTTATGGCACAGCTCTTTTCCTCCACAAAGGGGTTTCGATGAGGAACATAATTGTTTCTTAAGTATCAAATAACTCCAACCTCGTGGCGAATGTAATTCGCTTGTCAGTGAAAAGACTCAATTAAAAAACCACTTAATGAATAATTAACAGAACTATGTTTTCGCAGTCTGTCATTGGTACCCTGAATGTGTTTCTGATAAACGTGGTTTCCTTCACGCAAGATAATTGACATTTGTTTTAGAATTCCTTTTGTCGTATCATTGATGTAAGAAACGTTTTGGTTTTCAAAGTCTATTTTGAATATACATTTCCAAAAATTTTGTTTTTTTAGTGCTCGTTGCCATAGTAACGATTACTCTCGCGGCTTTGGGTTCGGCATTTGGATCAGCTATGAATGTCGATCAACGCAATCATTACACTTTTTTATAATTGTTGTTTGAGTTAATATTATTGTCTAAATTGAGCATGAGTTTAAAAGTACATCCGACAGGCCACACTACAATATCTTCGAAGGAACTTCGCGAATTACAGAAACTCCATGAACTGGGGAAAAAGTACTGGGTAAGTCACTTGAGTTGTTTCGCGTGGTCGAGCGAAAAAAATTATTGCAGCCAATTAAGTTATTCAATATGAATAGTCTTGAAACCTTGTCCAATGTAATGATTAATGTTAGTCCTAATGCTATAACTCACTCGGTCACGAGAGATTCCCTTGCTCAAATTGAGTGTTGATAACAATCAACGATGGATCTTTGTCTTCACGGCTCTAGAACCTGCTTCGACGATCCCTCCATTTTGTTTTTCGTTTTGTTCGTTTTCGCTTTTTGGAAACTAGATTTGCTTCATTGATAAATTCCTAAATGAAAACCTTTGTTAGCAAAACTTTGTTTTCTTTTCTTTTTCTTTTTTTTTCAAACAAATTAATCTTTAGTATTTAGTACACTTGAGAAAATGAGATGCTCAAATCATCAATAATTTTTCCACCGATACCATTCCTATATTTTCAAACAACAAATAAAATTCCCCTTTTCATCTCTCTCCTAACACTATACATTTACAAATTATACAATGTTACAGCACATTACTAACACTTTTCTAAATGCTCAAGCCCGCTGCGGATAAGAAACGTTACGAGGAAGAAGCAGCTCGACCTGAGCCCCGCCGCAGTAGATATCTGTTCCGCCATCCCTATTCCAGACTTATCACTGCTTACCTGGTCGTGTTCTGTAATTTCCTCATTTTCGCTGAGGACCCAGTCTCTCACAGTTACCGTGAGTGCGTCATTGACGTCATCGGAGAAATTTACACCTTCATTTTCATAAGGTAAAGGATCAGTAATGCTTGGTTTTAAATTGTCTGAAAAATTCAGAATCTACCATCATATTAACTTTGGCGAGGCTAATGACAGACAGTTAAGAAAAGTGACATGCTTGAGAAATTGCCAGCATGTCCCCATTGGGCACTACAGAAGTTTTGCCGTCGTCCACGGGAGTGAAAACATTTCTTGGTCCTAATTTCTTTGTCATATTAGTTAACGAATTCGGAAGAAATTCTAATAAAAGAAAGCGGAAAATCAAAAAGGCTCGGATAGCTGAGCCGGCCGGTTGCGAGAGTATGTATTGAGGAGTTTTATAACACAACCAAAGTAAAGGGCGCGCTCTGATTGGTCGATTCAGCAGCCACCATTGGCCCATGCGTGTACGCTGCTGACGTGAGCAAATGCAAAGACTAGTTTTCCGCGCGCGCTTTTTTTTTTTCTGGTTACGTAAGATTTGTTAAATAAAAGAAAACTTTTTTGCTACAAATGTATCAATGTTATGTTATAAAACAAATGGTAAACGCCACAGTGTATAGTATTGAGTTATGGATGCACTTGGGAGGTTTGCTAAGCACTCAAGAAGCTACAGTCACTCTCAGCTATCACCCGCGCGCGACTCTTACTCTTCTTTCGTGCTTAGCAACCTACCGCGTGCATCCAAAACTCAATAGTGAACGCTCTTGTGTTTACCATTTG
Organism: Stylophora pistillata; assembly: GCF_964205215.1. Classification (NCBI taxonomy): domain Eukaryota; kingdom Metazoa; phylum Cnidaria; class Anthozoa; order Scleractinia; family Pocilloporidae; genus Stylophora; species Stylophora pistillata. Next base: position 31,393,878 of record NC_142526.1, read on the forward strand.
TTAAAATGAGAGCGTTCGTTCGGTCACCTATCAATGGAACATTAATTACATGGTTTTCTTGCAACCTATCACCCTGCACATTGAATGGTTGTTCTGTTTTTTGATGAAGGATTTTCTACCAATCTCTAGGTGGCCAAGGGGTTCTTTTTCGTTGATTAAGTTCAGCTGCTGGATGTTCGCAGTTGTTCTTGGCATGTGCATCGGTAAATGGATCGTTCATGGATGGTTATTCTGCAAAAAACTCAAGCTGAAGATGTTTACTGAGGACGGACAAGGCTCATGGATGGTGATGTTTCTGACTTCGCTTCTGTCGTTGTTCATCTTTAGCTTCGCCTACAATGGTTTCTTAATGCTGGAAGGTAAGTCAGAATATCTGTGCTAGAAATACGTTCGTTACACTTGTCTTTTTCACACATGACGTTGTTTTGGTCTACCAACTCGCTGTGAATCAATGCATGAAATAAAAACATTAATAGCAACAAAAACCACTTAAAACAACAACATTTAATTTAAAAATTCAAGCTTGTTCAACTCTATTATTTGTGAGGTGACCCATAGTTATTAGCAAATGTTTTAATTGTTTCTCTGTTACACTCATGTTAAATTTAAGCTTGCAATTCATAAACGCGGTCGATTACAGTATTTTTACTGAGTAATCAATCTGAACACTAAATCAATCTGAACACTAAAGCAATCTAAACACAATTATAAATAAAACAGTGAATTAATCTTGACCAAGAAGTCATCAGTATTGTGAACTCCTGGATTTCAAGAAACAGAATTGAGTCGTCATCCTCACAACAGTCCTCCCATATTGATTCGCTATGTTTCACATTCGGTCAGCCATTTTTGATGAGATGCATGTTCTCCCCAGACTCCCAATACCGTGCTTACGCCATGAAATTTGCATATCGAATCCCCACCACTCGTTCTTTTGCTTCGCATATCTACGATTAAAAACGAATGGACCAAGAAACAAGAGATAATATGCAAAGCTCAACCTTCATGAACTGTGCATATGCCACATCTGGCATATCTTATATCGGTAGGTAAATACATGGATAAGATGCACGCGAGTAATCGGATGGGGATGGAGAACCAAACGTTCATGAAAATGGCTGCCATTGGCACATGGCTCGGTGACTTTATTACAGCTTGGATGGTAACAGATATGATGTTACAGGTATGTAACAGTCAGCAAATGTACCAGAATTGATACGAATTTGAGACCACACTATAAACGTAACTAGCAGTAAGCGTTTTCGATCCGCCGCTTGATGGCATTTCCCGGAGTTTCTTTCCAAATGCCTCTTCCGGCCTTTTAGATTCAAAATGGACGCCACTCATTTCGTAAGGTTTAATAAGAGTCTGTACTACAAGCTTATTTTAATTTCAATGGGCATAACTAAGGTATATGAGCAGCCGAAGACCGCAGATGTCTCCATTTTTCTTATTTGTTTTCTTTATCATAAATACATTTTCAAAACAATGTACGTTTATAAAATACGTGTCCTTTTAATTCCAATGTAGGGAGCGCAGTACGCACACTGGGCACCTGGTCTCCGCAGCTTTTGGAAGAAAGGGTTGAACCGAGTTTATGCCTTTTGGTTTGTGTTTGTTGCCATGACAATAGTAGTAAGCACGGCGATCTCCACAGACTATGTAAACTGGGATAGAATCAACAGAGACTTTGTAGCGTCCAACGAGTTAGCGAGGGCGTTTTTGGCTTCGTTTATTCTCGTTATGGATTTGATGATTGTCATGCAGGTAAGAAGTGCGTTAGAGCTTATGATCTCTTTAGAGGCTCTCAATGGGGTTCACCGCTAGCCGTAAAACAGCAAAAAAAAAAAAAAAGAAAGAAAGAAACTGCATTCAGGCGTTAAAATTGAAGCATTTTTGCCGATACTCGTAACAAAGGGAACCGTAAAACTCTTTCTTTCAATTGTAATAGAAAGAAATTAACCGTTAGCCGTAAAATGGCCAACGTTTTAACCAATAGCCGTAAAAGCAATTACCCCATCGAGAAACGTGTTTCAAGGCTCTTATTAGTTCTGTTTCCAAATTCATTGTTCTCTTTTGTACATTTTGAAGGACTGGGAGTTTCCTCACTTTGCTGGTTCGCTTGACATTAAGCTCCCAGGAGTGAACTCAGACGCATTCGATGTTCGACTTCCTTCGTGCTGCGGTGGAAAACCGATTGACATCTATATCACAGGAAAATGGTTTAACTATGGTATCATCTTTATCGTCATGATTTTGGACCTCAACATGTGGAAAAACCAGATCTTTTACGAACCTTTTGCTTACGGCCAATACACAGATCCAGAGGGATACATCTACACTGTGTCTGACAGACAATTTCTCAGGTGGGGGAACAGATCTCTGCTGTCCTACGAATATCGTTGGAATCAAATCAACCCCAAAACTAACAAAACCTACGGACTCGAAGATCTGCGAATGAACGCAAAATATAAAGGATACTCTTTGACATTGAAGGGTATCGCGTTCGTGCCTTCGATTTTTGCGTTTTGCGTCTTTGGTTATTTGCTTTATCTATTCGGCTTAGAAGAGAATCCCGATGAAGTGTTGGTAAGTAGGTATCGGCAGGATGTCAGAAGGCAGAGGCAAATAAGACGGCTGCGAAAGAAAAGCAGAAAGGAAAAGAGAATGGACAGGGAGGAGGTCGGGAAATACGGAGATGGAGGTGATTTGGTAAGTGCATGTCTTCCTCTTGAAATGATTTTCCATTGTATATGGGCATGCATATTCCGGCGAAACAGAATGATAACCACGAAGTGACGGAAGCGATCTCACGAGCTATGCAATCCTTATCGAGGGACGGAATTTCTCAATGACTGAACTCTCAATAAATTTTTTAAAAGATCCGAAGTTGAAATCAATTTTGGATGAGGTTCCAGTCCTCATGGGAGTGGGGTGGAGGCTTAGGTTATTCTCATTTCCGATACTCGTGATAATGTATAGCATCTCTCGTCCCTAATTGGACTTGACGGCTGAAATTAAGGTCAGTTTATAAAGACTAGTCGGTTATCACATTCGCAGCCACACTAAGCTATGGATGAAAGCTTCTGGCTAAATTAACTGAATGACAGCCATGAAATTATAACGCAGTTTTTTTCCCCTCTTTACAGCCCAATCCATTTACAACGAATGGTTCCCAAAGCTTCAATAGTCTCCCACCCTCTCCCGCCGTACACCGCAGCCGACAAGAAGAAGTTTTAGACATGAGTCTCTTCGACAATGATGTATCGCTCACTGACAACGGAGAGACTCTCGACCAATCAGAGGAAGAGAAACCAGTAGTGAAGAAGAACTTCACATATTTCTTCCGGCATCCTTACTCCCGCATTGCTACCTCATACTTAGTGGTGTTTTGCAACTTCCTAATCTTTGCTGAAGATCCAGTCTCCCATAGTTACACGGACTGCATCATCGACATTATTGGCAATATGTATGGGTTTGTATTTTCAAGGTAAGTCATGATTCTTTTTCTTTCATTCAATCTGAGAAAATAGGGTCGAGCTTTCAATTTCCCTGAAGGGAACTTCAATTTCTCAGTGTATCAAAGTCTCGCCTCTCCCTCATGTGTCACGGTACGATGCACACATTTTAGAGCATTGAATAATTCAAAAGTAATAACACTATCCCTCCTCTCGCCCTTTAAAGTTCCTTGAACGGAGCGGAAGCTAAATTGAATCGAGGAAAAAGCTGAAGCTGCTGAGACTCGCGACTTAAAACTCTCCCTCCCGGTGTCAGTACCTATGATAGGTAAATAAACTAGATACAACTGTCCCCTCCCCAAAAATAAATTCGTTATGTTTAATTTGACTTTAAGTAAAGCAGTTGAGCATCCTCTAGATCAAAAACAACAATACCTGGTCATTGTTGCTTTGTTTCAGGTATCCCCCTGATCTGGGATTCGTCGCTCTCAAAGTCTTCATGTATCTGTTCGCCGCAGGACTGGGTCTGTTCGTGGGTAAATACTTCATTCACAAATTCCTCCTTTGTCGTGTTCTCAAGCTGCGCATGTTCACTGAAGAAGGCCAAGGATCTTGGATGGTAATGTTCCTCACCGTGCTGATGTTTCTGTTTATCATAAGTTTTATATACAACGAGTTTTTGCTGCTCGGTGGAGCACACTTTGAACCTTACGTCTGCAGTAATAACTTGGGAATTGAGAATCAGACGTTTATGAAAATGGCCGCTATTGGTACGTGGCTTGGTGACTTCATCACCGCCTGGATGGTTACCGACATGATGTTACAGGTAAAGACGCTGCGAGGGCCGCATTATTTCTGAAAGTACGTTCAATGTTTTGAAAGGTCAGGGAACACGATGTTGAGACTCCGAAATAGAAGCGCTGTGATTCATACTCTTCGTTCACGTAACACTTAAAGACAAGACGATGATGTCCAAGTTTTATATGTCCTTTTTTCTCTCCTTTTATCATTATTCTTTTTTATTTGTTTTTTGTTTTGTTTTATTTTGTTGTGTTGTGTTTTTTTCTTTTTCTGTCAATGTGCCTCAGTCTCACTTTTCATCTGAACATGGCTTGACTGAAAGGTCTTGCGCGGTAAACCGTAGTTTTTACTTTCTGTTATACAATCCTCCAAGGATTCTTTAAGTTCATTTTAACTCGCGTGAGATTGGTGTCGATTTGGCGAGCAATTACACTGTATTTTATCGTCAGAAATTTAGCCGCCCTTTTGAAACCGGGAAGGCTTGGAGAAAGTGAGAGAAAATTCTATCACGTGAGTGGACGATCTGCGAAAGATAAGTAAGGAAACCACTAAGGTAACTGCTTCCTGAATGATATATGACGGTTTTGTTCTTGGGCCATCGTAATTTAATCAAAAATAAGACACAAACAGCAGTGATAAACATATTGAACTTGCACATTTTAGTAGTATAGGACATAGAGACATAGCAACCAAGATTAAGCAAAAAACTTAACAATAAACAATAACATTAGAGCAGATTAATAAAGCAACAGCTTTTCACTTCCGACGTTCACGTCGAAAGCTGGCTCAAGTTCTTGAATAAGTAAGGACTCTGATTTTACAATTGTAGTCTGTTTTGCCCTTTGCCTTTGCTTTATTAATCTTCTCTAGTGTTATTGTTTATTGTTAAGTTTTTTGCTTAATCTTGGTTCCAGTCCCCTCACCTTAGTTCTATATATACATAGCTGTTTTAAATTTCAACGGTTACTTTTGAAAATGTATGTGGAGTACTTACGAAACGTCAAGTCATAATCAAAATGGGCAAATTCAATATGTTTATCACTGCTGTTTGTGTCTTATTTTGGATATATGACGACTTGGTAAGAGTTTGCGAGCTTGTAACGATAAGATGTCATCTCTCTTGAAACACCTGCACTGCAGGATGTTTTAACCAAACATACCTCGCTCGTCCGCAGGAAGAACAGTACCCAAACTGGAGCCCACTCCTAAGAGCGTTTTGGAGACGCGGTCGTAACAGAGTGTATGCGTTCTGGTTTATTGCGTTCGGCATGAGTGTCGTGGTAGCCACTGCCATCACTACTGACTTCGTTAACTGGGATGAAATAAGCAGAGACTTTATGCCAACCAATGAGCTTTCCAGGGCATTTTTGGCCTCGTTTATCCTTGTCATGGACCTCATGATTGTTATGCAGGTACTATTTACGATATCTTACATGATGCAAGTTTCCGCTGATTATCGTGGTCGCATGTCCTCCTAGTCTCCTTTGTAGCGGTTATTTGGTCTCGTAACGTAACACACGCTCTCTCCCCACCAACGGTGATTGTTTGAAGAGCACGTTGCATGACGAGACCAAATAACGTGTGCGAAGTTTCAGGCATCAGGTCTCTTTCTGTATTTTTATAATATTATCCCTCAGACTTTATTCGACCCAAAACCTGCTTGACTGATGAGCGCTGGGCAAACCTCAGCACAATCGGCGAAAGGGTTTCAGAATTTCTTGAGCATTGCACAAATGATAAAAATATGCCATGTAATTGTGAATGAATTCGCCATCCATCTTTCTATAGGACTGGGATTTCCCTTACTTTGACGGAGGTATGGACATTAAACTCCCGGGTCTCAACACAGGGAACTTTCATTTCCATCTCCCCGGGGGAGATATTCATATCACAGGGAAATGGTTCAACTACGGCATCATATTCATTGTCATGATTCTGGATCTAAATATGTGGAAGAACCAGATCTTTTACGAGCCATTTGTTTATGGTCAGTACACTGACGATGAAGATTACATTTATACCGTTTCCGACAGAGATTTCTTTGTCAATGCTACCGTGGAAACACTGAGTTACGCATGGCGTTGGTCAAACGTTAACCCACTGACAAACGAGACCTACGGTTTGGAGGATCAAAAAATGAACTCGAGATACATAGGATATACCCTTAGCGCAAAAGGTACAGCGTTTGTCCCGTCTCTATTCGCATTTGCCATGTTTGGAATCCTTGTGAAATACTTTTCCAAAGGTGGACCTCCGCCGAAAGTGGCGCCTTCTGTCGAAAACGATACCACGGACGCCGCCGTCGAACAGCACAACATAAACGATAAAATTAGAAATGATGCGGAACTCACTTCATCAATGCCACAAATTAGAAAAAGTTGTCAGTCAGTGACAAGTTCCGAAAGCGTGTTTGATGCCAACAAAACCAAACATATTGGCTCCTTCTTGAGCGTCGATAGCTCACGTAATGGTCTCAATGCTCGACGTGATGACCTCGACAGTTCACGCGATAACTTGGAGAGTTCACGAGATTTTCTGGATAGTTCACGTGAAAACTTGAACAGTTCGGCCGATTACTTGGGAAGCTCACGTGATGATCTTCACAGTACACGTGATAATCCCGAAAACTCTCGCGACGACCTCAGAAGCTCTGTTGAAAATCTCGCAATTTCACCGAAGGGCGTGGTGCCTGGTACCTCGACTCGACCAGCCTGGTCATTCGACTCTCCGAAAAAATCGCCTACAAGCAAGAAGCGAACTGAACGCAGTGGTAGTTCTGACACAGAAAAAACTATTCAACATCCTCAGCGCTCTAATGAGGACCAGGATGAAGAGAATATGGTACAAGACTTTATACAGCAGCTGTCCTTCTTGAAACTCGAAGATGAAGACAATCAGGCTGCTAGTAAAGAGGACGCATCACCCGACGAAAATAACCCTGCAGTGGAGATGAAGGATGACAGAGCTTTGTCATTTGGTGACTTGTTTCGACGAGATCCTCTCAGTCCATCCATGTCGCAACTCTCTGCTACTTCGTCTGATGACGAAGATGGACAAGTAGGCTCAGACATGGAAGTCAAAACAAGGAACAATTTCCTTCAAATACCACGTAAAAAGTGAATGAACCGAAACCTTTAAACTGGTTGATGGGGTTGCGGAGGACATAGTAAAAAGTAGATGAAGTAACTGTCTTGTGATGGTAGATTATAAAAGTTTATGGTCGTTTTTTGTTAAAAACAGAATGTTTTGTGTCTGCTTACTGTCTATTCAGTAATTTGCCTCCAAAAGGTAATTACAGGTGAAGAGACAAGATAAACTTGTACTTTAAGTGCCAAAAGACCCACGGCACTATCGATAACTTGTCATCACATGTATAATTGAAACACGTTACAAAATAACTCGATAATAGTCAGCATGATAGGAAAAACCGCGGCAATAAATTAGGTAAAATCAGTTAGCTTGGTTTCATATACGCCCACACACTAAGTTAAGTCACCCAAACAACGGAAGTCACGAACCCAACTAACTAACTCTGAAATACCTTTTTAAGCAACCTTGACGACTGAAACCAAATGAAAAGCACCCATACTGTACAGTCGAACCTAACTAAAGGCCACCTCTCTAAAATCACCACCTCACCATGCACTACCGCCACTTTATTTGGTCCCAGCGGGCTGTCCACACATTACACCTCTTTCTCCCCCATAACGGTCATTGCCTCCACAACGGCCATTTTCTTCTATTTTTCTATTATTCTATCAGTTTGAACAACTGATTTGATAATTTAAGTTGACCACCGCAAAGAGTTTTCTAAAGCTGTCGTTTCGAGCGTTAGCCCTTTGTTAAAGGGCAGGACATTAACCCTTTTCTCTCCTAGGTGATTGACCTTTAACTTCTCCCTATAATAGCCATACGTCATCCAGCAAATAGGTAATGAGAATATTCAAACTTATCAGATAGAAACTGTTACCTTGATTGAACACCAAATTCTCGTAACCAATTTACAAGGAAATGTGCAGCAGCTAGAGGGGAGAATTTACAATCAGATTTTGGAAGTTAAAGGGTTATAGGATGATAAAAGTGATAAAACTCGTCACGGTCTTCATATCCGACTTTGGCCACTAATTAAGATGATCAGCATCCCAGCCATTTTTTCACATTTATTTCAATTTGTTAGTAAGAAGTGCGGCGTCATGGAACAACATCGGAAACAGTTATTCGATCTGTTTTGATTTTTAAAAGACCCTTAGCGCGAATCTTGAATGCTGTTTCCGGTAACTTCCGGAAGAAGCGCTTGATATGAAACAAATGCAAAGAATCAGTTGGGATTCAGTAGTCAAAATGATAATAAAAAAAAATTTTTGTTAGTGAAAACCCAAAAAAAAATGCATTTTCGCATTGGTTCCGAGTACCAGGCCCCTATGCTGACCCAGTGAACCAAGTACGATTAAATGTTCTCCAACAACCGTGCATCTGGACAGCATATTATATTTGCTTATGATGGATGGACGCTCTTATTGAGGGACTCCTCAGTTCTTGAAGCCAATGAGCTATCGATGTGCGTGACTGTGGATATGTGCATGTCTAACTGCCTTGCGCGCACATCACGAAACGCAGACCACCTGAACTGCGCGTGATGTAGCCGGATATGATTTGTCTCCTTAATTCCTTTAGATTTTAAGAGTGCTTTTTTTTTCGGTTTTTGTTTCAAAAGCAGTTTAAATTGCAGTCCTCCGAGCTTTCGAGGTGGCGACAGTCGGCCAGAAGCGACTAGAGTCTCAAGGATTGAAGTAAACGAGAACCAAAATATTTTGCATGAGTCCCTGTGTAAAGTCCTATAGCGTGCGGGTTTTCGCTCGAATGGGGTCACCTTGAAAATGTTTATCGCTCAGCAGGCCGATAGTAACTTTCTCCTCATCTCCTAAGCTCTATAACCATTAAATTTCATACGGGATGACTCGCTTCCACGATTGATTCTCAAGACCACGACAAACATAACTATGACGAATAATCTCCGTAACTCATAATATCCCTTAACTATTTCTTTACGGAGCCGACGTATTTTCTTGAGGTTCATGTTTCACTTGATTTAATCTGTCATCGTATTTCTAATCATCTAAAACTATTTTCTAGCGGCGTCCTGAAAGAAGGGAAAGATCCAGAATCCAAACCTCGTTTTTAATGGATTTTGTACCTTTCTGAGTCGCAACTTTGGGTGAGCGTAATTTCTTACAATAGTTCTTCGTGAGGAGGATCGTAGGTCATATGACACAATTGGTCTGTTTTTTGTTCAACAGCTCAAGGCGTCAAAAGTTGAGCGAGTCGCAATCGTGAAGTGCATTCTTGAATTACGCAGCGTGGCAAAATAGATGAAAACAACTCCGCTACTGTTTGAGTACAAGGTCGACGCTGTCTAAAAGGACCTACTTTGGTGAAACAAGAGTAACTATTTTCGAAGAAGAGAGGAAAAACAAAGACTCCGAAAAACATCTTGAACTTTTGACGCCAGATTTGACCATAGTCGTTTATCTGTGTTTACAAATATTACGTTGTACGGAATCTTAGAACTTTAGACTCGCCAGGACACAAAACCATTTATATATATATAACGTGATTCAGTGTACGAGTGTACGATTCAGTGTATAACGTGATTCAGTGTACGAGGGAGAAATGTCGACACGGAAATACTGTACAAGCCAGGACCAGGGACTATCGCGACAGAGTACGAAAACCTATAAAGCAGTTCGACAAAAATCAAACGCTGAGCTTGGTGAGAAACTTCGACGCTTAGACAAGGAACATTACACGACTATCTCGAAACTCTTGAACGAGAGGTACACTTGGAGAACGATTCATTACAATTTACAACGTTCCGGAGAAGAATCATCTTCAGAAAGCGATGGTGATAGCGGACCCGAAGACATTTCACATTGTACTGTCACTAACGAGGAGGAATGCCAAACTGTAGAGAAAAAGGTTCAAGGTGCACTCATGGACAACGGTAAGAAACTAAATTATCTTCAGTTACCGAGCATAATCGAGGAGTCGACGATGATTTCCAGACAAAGATCTCCGAAATTAGGTCGGAGCCCTCTTCCACCATTGTCGGAACATGGCTTCCCGACTCGTGTCCGACGAAACACCGAGAGCAACCACGAAAGGCCGACATTAACACGACAGCGTCAACGAAGTACGACCCTTCCTGTGGGTCACATGCCTGGGGACAGACAAAGAAAGACAGACTTGAAGAAAATTTCGAAACATGACAAGTTAACGCATAGCGAAGGAAAACGAGTGGGTGACGAAAAGTCTAGTCTAAACAGAATTCAAGACGATAATGAAGTAAAGAACACGACCTTATCGTGGGAGGATCAGATGCAAGGCTGTCGATACCTAAGACCGCACAAGAGGAATTCGACACCTGACTTTCTAGACATGAAGGAAATATTTCACGTAACCTCTGATAGATCAACGAGTAAGAATGATTAGCGCTGATTTATATTGAGCGTAAGGTAGCGTGAGGAAAGATCTTTTAACTATACAGACCATAATCTAAACCAAGGAAATATAAGCCTTGGAGGGAGTCTAACTGAAAGAGACCAAAGTAAAAAGAACTTTTCAACCCTGCTATCTTTATTTCCAACAAGGGCGAAAAACATCAACTAAGCAAGTTTGCCTGGGGGAAGATTATTTTGTTTCCATCGGCTGACAATGTCTATCTTGCGCGTTCAGAAATAGAATCGCAAATAGAAATAGAATCAGAAATAGAATCGCACTGCCTTTCTAGAGACTGTGGAGTATACCGTATTAGATGTTAAACCATCAAATAAGGTTTTTCAAGAGATTATGACATCTTGAGTTTATATAGCATGTCATAGCTCGCGGTTTGGATGATAAGAAATTGGGTGAATGCGAAAAAAAAAAAAAACCACAACGGCAACCTAAAAGGAAACAGGGATGATTTTAGATGGAGCTTCTGATTTTAGTCAAAACTGATATATTGTTCAACAGATCATATGGTACCGCTCAAAAGTAAGTTGATAGTCACTCGAAACTCGTTTTCGAGAATCGAGGGTCTCGAAAATCAAAGGAATTTTCGCGCGACTGATTTTTTCACGACTTTGATAATGTGCAATATCATATAGTACCGCTCAAAAGTAAGGTGACAGTTACTCGAAACGATTCTCGAAAAGTTCGAGTCTCGAGCGTCCCAAAACGAGGAAAGAAAGGAATTTTCGCGCGATTAATTTTGCAAAGCGTCTCGATAGTTACGAGTCTGCCAACTTACTTTTGTGCGTTATTGTCTATCGATCGCTCGGTTACTCTTCGTCACCAAAAGGGGAAGCCTGCGCGCAGACCCAGGCCCTCATTTTTGCCGTTTTGGCACGAGCTATTCTTCGCCCGCCGGAAAAGCAAAGCAAGCACCCGATTCGCCTTTAATCTACCGCTTATAAGCGAATCTAATTATACCAAATTACCGCATACATGCTGATAAAGTAGGACCTATTAACCTACCGAGATTAGATTACCGAGAACAAAACAAAGGCCAAAACAAAAGAAAACAAAGGAAAACAAAACAAAGGAAATTATTTCAGACTGTTTTCGGTATCGCAGTCGCACTTAACATGTGGCAAGGTTCAAGCGAAAGAGGAAAATTCATCGCTTTTACATCTGGTAAAAAGAGATCATGGATAAAATTCCACGCGTGAAGATTACTGAAGAACAGAAAAACATTCTGAAATCATTTCCTTTGTTTTCTTTTGTTTTGGCCTTTGTTTTGTTCTCGGTAATCTAATCTCGGTAGGTAAATAGGTCCTACTTTATCAGCATGTATGCGGTAATTTGAGAATAATTAGATTTGCTTATAAGCGGTAGATTAAAGGCGAATCGGGTGAAGCAAGCTGGTGATCTAGCTCTGACTATTAGTGCCAGTCCTCGGCAAACCTCCCCCTGGCCCTGACTAGTCTCGAATCTTCCCGCGGGCGGAGAAACACGTGTACGGGTCTACTCGCAGGCTACAAAAGGGGAAGATCCCAACGATTGATCACATCTCCCACAGCACACAGAATACGTTTCTGTAAGACTGTAACGATTTGTTTTCTCAGTATGCTGCCAAATATACTTATATATTTGCTTAAAAGAAAAAAAAATTTCCGGGGGGAGGGGTCGCACTACCTCTATATCCTCTCTCACTGTCTTAAAACACTTTTTAGGATACATGAGGTCACCACACAATTTCTCGTAATTTAATTTATTTCTTGTGCGCGACACCTGAAGGGTAAAAACAAACTTTTAAAGACTGAACAAATGCCTCGACGAGTGATACTTAGTTGTATATACCTTTAGGCGTCCAACAACGTCGCAAAATTAAATTAAAGGCGAAAAATTACGAAGGTATTATGGCGTAGAGGGGGATCATTGTGCCAATTATGCGGTGCTAAGTAACAGAAAAAGATAGAAATAAATTTAGACTGGTTCGAGCATCGGAAAGCTATTACGATACATGTTCACTGCAAGAAGTCCTTGTTCAGTCTCTCTGTGACTCTGTAGTCCGGGTGAACTCTATAAAAGGGTGCTTCTTCGCGACATATCTAACTGGGTGTTGCAAAAACTCTCAATAAGGCGGTATCCCTTTGGTATTACGGGTGGCCACAAGACGATGTTATCACTCCTTAGTGGCGTTGGCGTAGAATGATCTTGCTGCCAGTTCTACATCTTGCGTGTCTCTTCAGTCGCAACCAAGTAATGACTGATGAGAAGGTGGGAAGACGCTCATTTCTAATCCTCGTCCTCTTCGTCACTGAAATACGAACTCTGCACAATCTTGCGCTTTTTAGCGCTGCCAACTCCAGTAGAGGTACTACTCTGATTGGATGGTTCATCTTTGGAAGCCATTCTAGCGCACTCGTCGATTACAGCACTTAAGCTGAACTCATACGGGTCTTCCCCACCATCTTCTTCTTCTTCTTCGTCTTCATCTTCTTCATACTCATCTCTAGGAGAAAACGTAATTCAAATTTCAAATATCAAATTTTGGTAGAACAGAACCAAACGCTTCTGGAGTCGCATAGGCGACCTATAGTTAGAACTACACATCGCGCAATTTTACTTCTAACTTGAAACGCAAGCGTCCTGGACACGGCTTGCTGGGATCCCTTTTGTCAAAAGCATTGTGTGTAAATAAATTAGGAAAGATGTTACATTCGCGGCTCAACACACGTGAGCTGAATACATAATCTACATGTATCTCACAAGCGACTTCTTAGCCTGTGCAAAGCTCTTAGTAAGTGGAGACGAACGGAAGTCTGAGAAAAAGGCCAAGCAGTTGCGGGCTTCACGCTCTCATTTCGCGAACTCATTTCCGCGCGCCCACTTTTCTCTGGTCTCCACTGAGAGAGTGGAAAGCTTATCGAGTTCTCTGTGGCTCAAAAGTAGGGCATTCAACCATAAAATTGTCTGGGTTCGAATCTCTGAGGAGACTCAGACTTGTCTTCTACCAACGCAGGTGTAAAATAAGTAAACTCTTTACTAAAAATAGCAAAGGTGGCCAGCCTACTCTTGCTTCTTCCTCTTCTTTTGCTTTTTCGGGGGAGGATCTCTATCTCCGAGCATGTTTTTAGGACACTGGTAACTTAAATGTCCATACTCCTGTTTAAAGAAACAAAGACCAAATCGTTCAAGAGGTTAGGGGATTACTCGTAGTTGTACACTAATAAAAAGAGAGAACTCCACCAAAATCAACAACCATCTAACTAGAGGCGAAATTGATAAAACATGTCCTCTACCATTCATGCTAGGGTGACTGGGAAAAGAGAAAACCTTAGGAGAGGCGTAAAATTCTCTCCACTTCAAATTCCTTTTTTTTATGATTTCACGGAAACCTCCCGGAGGTAGCTTCATTTGGTGAAGATAAGTCACCCGTGTCGAATCGCGGCCTTAGAGGTAACAATATCCATAAGTTACTTGAGACAATGGTGTGAGTATACAACTGTCCGAAATGAGTGCACGCAAAAATAATTACACATTGCACTTAATTCATCTGAATCTTGATGAATCACGTTTACACTTTCAAAGATCGTAGGTAATAACACACTAATTTCCAATCCCTTTTGCTCTTTCACTTAAGTTAGAGAGCTTTGTGTTCGGAAAAAAGTGCACTATTACATTATCTATCTCTTCAATCACTGATATAACTCGGCTGTGTACAATACAACACGTTGCTATACAAGGCTGAGCTATATAATCCTGCCTGATAACAATCTTATCTTTTCACCACACAATTAAAATTATTGGGCAATACAAGGTGGTAGATTCATGAGAGCTGATGCTAATATTGTTCAAATTCTTCATTGATAGTGCCGAAAAACCAATCTCTGGCTGAAAACTACTACAAATTTCAACCATTGTCTCGGGTTTGGCAAGAAATACTTGAACAAATTCAGGACATTTGGCTATTACATGAACATGTCTCTGAAAGATATCTATACAAAGCTCATCTACATGCTATATCCATCATCAATATTTTAGGGGAAAATGCAATGCTGCAATTGCAGTATAAATCAAGCAAGGTGATCACTTCCTATAACAGGCTCCTACCCTGAAAATAATTTTCTAGTTAGGACCTGGCATGGAAAGAAAGAACACAGAGAAGTTCCTGTGCAAATTCCCAGGTTTTCACAGATGTTCTACTTTTGCACAGAACAAAAAGTACTCAGTAGCACAGTTTGGAATAGCAACAACTGCAGCAATTTCAGCAATTATTGTCTGTTGAATAAATCTTCGAACATCTCTTTCTTTAACTGGCTTCTAGTCTGCTAATAATATTCAAGTTAGGAACTGGCACAGAGAGAAATTCCAATTAGTCAACTCCTCGATTTCACAAATGTTCTATGCAAAATCCCTTAGTTTACATAATCTTATCTCACAACAAATACAAAATTGACCAAACCGATTACTTTCTATTTCATGGTAAAAAAATATTTGAACATTTTCATCACAGTTGACAGTTACAAAGAACCTTTCAGAAATATGTCTAGGTAACATTAACCTATACGCTATCTTTTTCATCAATACTCATAAGAAAAAATTGTAATGGTGCAAGTGCAGTATCAGAATAATGAATTGAGCAAGGTGGATCTCTTCCTATACTAGGCTTGTAGCCTGAAAATAATTCTTAAGCTAGGACCTAGCATGGAAAGAAATACCACTAAAAAATCCTGGAGTTTTAAGTACTAGATTTTCACAGATGTGTTAGCTTTGCACTATGCAAAAACACTCAGCTCACACAGTTCACAAACAGCTACAATGTACAACTATAGAATTCAGCTATTATTTAACAATTATTCCATGAGCGCACATTGGATATGAGATGATAGATAGCCAACGAGGCGCGTAGTGCCTCGTTGGCTATAATCATCTGATATCCAACAAGCACGAGTGGAATAATTGTTTTATTAAAAAAAACCACACCCAAGATATTAAGACAAATCTTCTTGGCTTTATTTTGTAGAAGAAACCGGATGTTACAATGTACAGATATTAGATTATGGTATATTGGCTCATATACCACAATGGCTAGGCCAATAAAAAGTCTTGAATTGCATTATCCAATGATCCAGTTTTAAATAATGTCTATTGTATGATATTGAAATCTTTGAACATTTTCACCACATTTGACTGAGACATACAATCTATCAGAAAACTACCTATGCAATGCTTATCTCTTATACATCATCAAAATTTTAGGGAAAAACATGGTGGTGTCAGTGCAGTACGAATCAAGTAGAGTGGATCTCTTTCTATACCAGGCTCCTAACCTGAGAACAATTCTCAAGTTGGGACCTGATATGGAAAGAAATTCCACAAGAAATCAAGAAATTCCTGTGTCACACCCTAGGTTTTAACAGCTGTTTTGGTTTTGCTCTGCAGAAAAGCACTCAGCGTATATGGTTTGCAAACACCAACAACTAGAGAATGCAACTAAATTTTCTAATGTATGGCAAAAAAATATCTGAAACTTTTCACCACATCTTGCAAATATGATCATGGTAAAAAAGGATACCTCTATTTTTTAAAATTAAAAGGTGTTTTAAACTAAAGTATGTACTCTCTCTACTTCGTTATTTATTATTTTATTTAAACTATCTTGTTGTGTCCTTATTTAGTGGTTTTATTACTGCTATTTTATAATTGACACATGAATAAAGTTCATCATCATCATCATCATCATTGCCTACAACTAGCTGCCTTCAGGAACACACTTTTCCATCACTTTTACATCCTTTAGGATAACCAAGACTGCCCTTATTCAATTTCATCAAAATCTTATATAGGTAGTCACAAGTGTACTCAATGTTGCAAAAGGAACCTCACCCCACACTCGTAACAGTGTGATTTGTCCGGATAGTTCTTTCTTCTAATGAACTCTGTAGCCCGTCCATTGTCATTTGCAATGGAGCATTTTATTGTGCGACCAAACATCTGCAGAAGAGAACCGCACAATAACATGTAGCTGAAAACTAAAATGATAATGTCAGAAAATAGCAGTTTCTAAAACAGGCAAAAACCTCACCCAATCTTTCAGTATACTGAACAACAAACAACAAAATACAATAGATCTCCACAACAGCATGCTTAAGTTTCTAGCAGAAACCCACAGTTCACAATGACACACTCAGAAGTACACAGCTCTCATGATGTACATATAAGGGGCTTTGCTACTAACTTTGTAGACATACAGTGGAATCCCCATTTCTCGAATCCTTGGTTTCTCGAACCTCCCGATATCTCGAACCAAACCTTGTTTCCCTTGGATTTGCTTCCCTTGTAATTTCACCCCCTTGTAATTTCCCTTGAACCAATTTACGTTTCCCCTGGAGGTTCAAGAAATCGGGATTCCACTGAACTCGATAATGTAATGAGCTGGAAATGAGACAATCATAATTTGCTTTCCATCCTCACCCTGGTTTAACCCTTTAGCACCTTAAAGTGACTAAACATCTAATTCTTCCTACAATATCACCCTTGAATAATAATAATAAAAATAATAATAATAATAATAATATAATAGTTTAATATTTGTAATGCGCAAATTCCATTTACATATGATCAAATGCACATAACAATTATAGAATATAAAAATTACATCAGATAATAAATCACAGTAAGACCCTTATCAAACTTACAAAACTGATAAAAACCTTATCTAAATTGTAAAAAAACTAAAATGATGTCAGAAAATAGCAGTTTCTAAAACAGGCAAAAACCTCACCCAATCTTTCAGTATACTGAACAACAAACAACAAAATACAATAGATCTCCACAACAGCATGCTTAAGTTTCTAGCAGAAACCCACAGTTCACAATGACACACTCAGAAGTAAACAGCTCTCAGAATCAAACACTAAGGTCATGAGAATACTGAAAATAATCATAAAGTAAAAAAGCTCTTGATTGTTCTACAAATTCTTCTTGTCAGCACCTTAGGAAATGTATAGAGAATTGTATGGAGAATAATTATGCTATCTGATGACATGGTGTGAAGGATTAATTAGCTAGTAAATAAATTAATGTACCTGTTTCTTGTTGACTGCTGCTACTGCCTTGTGTGCTGTCTGCCGATCCAAGAACAACACAAATGCCACTCCTTTGCTCTCTCTCGTCTCCTTGTCTCTAAGAATTGTCACCCTAAAAAAAAAAAAAAACCAATAAAACAATTGTAACTTTTTGCATCAAATGTACAGTAATCAGTTTTCAAAGAATAAAGCCAACATTTTACACACTAACTATGAAAAGTACTCATTATTCAACCAGCATGAGTGACAATAATTGTTAATTGTAGTCATACAGTTCTAAATACTTACTTTACAACTTTTCCATACTTTTCAAATATCTGGCAACAGGACAAAAACATTCAAAATAAAGAATTATTATCAGAACTGCTTCGGAAACTTTAAGGCACAAGTACATTTTATGACTAGTTGTGTCAGTTACCTTGTGCAAGTCATTGTTGGTGAGGGAATAAGGTAGGTTTCCAACATATATTGTAGATTTGCTTGGTGCTAGCCCTCCACTCATGTTAACAACTAAAAAAATAAAAATTGCATAATTTTGAAAAATATCACGGCAATGAAAAACAACATAAGATATGAACAAACTTGGCATACATATCACTGAGTTAAAACTTCCTTGATTCAGTGTGGCCCTAAAAAATGTCCACTTATTTGAAACTAAATGTACCCATGTAAGTAAAATATTTGAATTTTTAGTTTTCAATAGCTTGTTGCTTTCTAAGTCTTCGACAGGAAAATGAAACTAAAAACTTACTGCTGCAAAATGCTGCAGTGGTAAACAGTTTTCCTTAGATGAACACATAACTCACTGAACAGATGTTTAAACCTCTTGAAAACACTTGGTGTGATTTCTATATTCATGGAAAGGAACTTAATTTTAAAGGGGCTATACCACCACACAAGCAAGTGTAGATAGCAACACCAATAGGCCATTGGCAGTCATTCCCATCAGGTTTCATACAATCCATTCAATCCTGTATGCTGCAAATACCAAGAGGTCTTAGCTTTAACTCACTTTGAGACTGTTTATTTAGTGCTGTGAATCTTTAACAGATACTTTTATTCTACAGTTTCATATTTCCAAGTCTTTGTTGGTTGTACAAGTTTATAAGCATGAAGGAGAACTTCAGATGTACATTTATTTCTTGCATCGAGTAAAAGGATTCAAGAAAAGCATTCCAAAGACAAATTCTGAAAGGAAGACTTTTTCCTTTACAAATCTCTACTTAATTCAAGAATGCATTGGTCAGTTGAAGGAATATTCAAAGCCACTTGCAGCTTCTTTGTCATATTATATTCCTCACTTCATCGGTAATGGAATGTTACAAATTATTTTTTTCCATCCATCTAATTGTACCATTTGACTGATGTAAAAGTTATTGAAATACACTGTTATTCACCTCAACATAAATGTGTTTGTCTTAGCTTCTAAATGAACCTCGCCACTTTCATCTTTCTTTGAATGTCTGGGATAAAATTTTCTTGATGGCATCAAATTCCTGAGACTGCTTTCTCGTAAAGGATTTTTGCTTTAATGTTCTGACTTTTTGCATTTAACAATTATTCGCCGAAGGCGAGGTGAATATCATTCATTGAACCTGATGCGAATAATTATTTTAGTATAATTTCAAAGCTGAACAACAGAGAAATTTCTAAAATCATAACATTTTAGTAACATTTATTAACATTTTATATAAACCACACGGAGCGGTTTATATAGCGTCATATAAGGAACCGCTCAACCAATCAGATTGCGGGAAACTCTTTGTCCAGCTCTGAAATTATACTAATTACTTTTAGAATTGTCATGAATGAAACTGTCCTCCCTACAAGGTAGTTTATGTTTGTGTTGATTTGCTGACAATGCAAGTTTTGCTCTGATGAAGGACTAACATTTGAAACCTCAGCTTTGAAACTCTTTAAGGTGGCCAAATTACATTTTTATCAACTCAGTTGATAAAACCCAAATTACCATGTGTGAGAATTTGCTTCTACATGTACAATTTCCCACTGAATGCTTCAGACCTATCAACTTCAGATTGAGTTTTTGATGAAAGAGAAAGCCCTAGAATTCAACGAGTCTCTCTTTACAGTACTTACAATAATAACTGGGTACCTAGCATCACATACAGCAGTACAGGACAAAAAAATAACTTGAGATTGTTGTCTTTTAAGATTGGTAACAACAGTGATTTGATAACTACATATTAAATTGTTTTAAATTGCAAACATGATGTCATTGCACTCTGTGCAATGACATGTACTTTGATAAACTTTTATTAAATGGGAAAAACTCTGGGCCAAACTCCCTCTGGGCTAAACTTCAGAACACCTGGCCACTTAAGGTTACTTCCCACCTTCACGAGTGTCCTTCAGGAAAAAATTCATGCACGCACTAATTTCAAGAAAACCCCACCAAACTATACATCAAAAGAAAGCTTACTAAATGCAGTTTACAATAAAAATATAATGTAGGTGATTTTTTCATTTAGGGAGTATCAGGAGCCGGTAAGGCTTGAAACGACCTAGGTTCCTTCTATTGAATTTATCGGGTATCAGATCCTGCAGCACGAGCAAAATGGCTGCACAGTCTTATTCACAAGGCATCTATCAACAAATGTGTCAGGCTTTTCCGATATTCTGATTGGTTGTCTAGAAATCTGCATCTAAAGTTAAAGTAGCGTAAAATATGTGAAACATGTTGCGTAAATGGACACAATGTGAAAAGTATTTCAAATATCAAAATTTCCTGACAGAGTTTCGTTCAAAATTATCCCTGGAATGTTTTGGCAAAATTTCATGCAAATCGGTCAAATCTAATTACCCTATAAATTCACTCAAAGTGGATGTATTCCTCTCAAAATCAAATGCAAGATTTTAGCTCCTAAAGGTTTGTAGACAACTAGTTTCGCACCAACAGATTATCTCACCTCCTGAAACCCTTAACCAGTGGTAAAACGGGACCTCCTGGCATCGATAACAATGCATCAAGATTTTTCCAGGAAAAGTATCAGAGAGTAGTGATGTTTTTTTCATCTCATTCTGTTGACTTTGAAATAAAAGCGAGCACTAAGAAGTCACGACGTTTCGACCTCTCTGAGGTCATTTTCAAGTGAGTAAGTTTTCCAAATCATCATAGATATGTTGAAGCAAGTTGAAGACGATAAAATGTGGCGAACACTAAAATATGTGAAAAAGAGTAAACAATATACAATGGAATAAAAGAATAAAGGAATAAAAGAATAAAATAATCGTAAAACGAATTGTTCCAAACAAATAGTTTGGCGCGAATTGAATCGCACTGATTGCTTAGTGTTGGTTTCAGTTCTTTGATAAAAACATTTCAAAAACAAGACAGTCAAATTTGTTCTGACACTTCCTTAAGATTCGAAAACTCTTTTTGATGTCTTCTGGCTCCATGTCGTGCTGCTCTCTGAGGTGGTGTCTGATTGCCGATCCTTTGTGTTCTTCAATTCGTTGGTGCAAGTGTCGGAAGGTGTTGAACATTGAGTAACGGGCAAAATTGGCAAAGAAAAAACCCGCTGCAAAAAGGCAAAGCTGAAGAAACTGCTGAAAAGCACAACAGCAAATCGACAGGCAGCTTAAGTAATACCCTTATCGCTGAATTGAGTTCCCTCGGGTAGGTTTATTATTTCATACAATTCGAAGCAGTTGCCTATGTTTTGCATCAAGGCCGGTACTTGCTTATTGAAACGAAAGTTCATTTTTAACCTTATGTACAGCAAATGTAGATTTGATAGCGTCTTCTTTGTTCGTAATTTGGATGCCAGCATGGAGAGGAGTGCCAGTACTGTTTTTTTTTTTTCTGACAAAATGGTGCTTTTATAGTAGTGGGCTTGCGCTGCCTGTGAATATACGTCATCAAATAGCTGCTCCCGCAGTCCCCGAAGTCGCCATGTTAATTAAACCAACACATTCAAATATACATTCTTCTTGTTAACGTTCAAAAGTGGCCGGGTATTCTACATTTGCTCCAAACTCTGTGTGCCAACTGACAGCCTGACATAGCCCCTTTTAAATTAAGCAGAAAATTCAGAAGTTTCTTTCCGATAAGCAAACAATAATTAAACCGAACAATAAAGGCTTGGTGCTTCAAGTTTTTACCAAGAAGATCGAGAAATATCGAATGAAACAAAGGAAACGTGGACGATGCTTAAAAATTTTAAATGTATAACGAGAAACAAATAATATTTGGGATCCATGAGAATAAATTAATCTGAGTCACATGAAATAAGCTCACTGTCGTGCGAACCTGATCATGAAGAAGTCTCTACACATCTGTAGCTTAATACGTAGCTGAATGGTTAAGCACGTTCTTCCAAGCATCAGCTGACTAGTCAATCATAATGTTAGTCTCTAAATAGTGCTGACAAACACTTCTCATTTTTTTTCATACCTTTTCGAAGCCATTTCTTTCAATCCAGCCGAAAAGACCTCGCCTTTCGCCATATTTGAAAACGATTAAACCTTGAATGCTAATCGATAATCTTCGTGGGATGTTCGTGAGGTTTTCGTGACATCAAAATTTCGACGAGGGTGCGGCGTGGCTACCAAGCTGGAGCATTTTCAAAACATTGCTAACTTATGGAAATATTGACCTCGTGTTTCTAGCGTGCCTGTATTGCATTTCCCACCAAACTGGAGGCAGGCCAGTGAAACGAGAGGTTTAACATGTTGTTTTTGAATAAGTTCATTTTATATTTTCTTAAGTCTAACAGGCCTTGATGCGTTCTTTTACGCATGAAAATCGAATTTTGCGGTGGATCCTGGTTGTTGTGACGCTGTTGACAGTCATTCAAGTTCCAGAACTGCTGGGGGAGACTTTATTAAATGGAGCAAGACTGGGCACGTTTCCAAAACCGGACTTTCGAACTAATTTCACCCTTAAGTCAAACCAGGGCTCTGGCTCATACAAGGAGATTCATCATGGGCTAAATTCGGATCCATTTTATGTGCGAGTCTATGCGAAGCCTACTGGCGGAAACAACAGTGGTTTTTGCTTCAATGGAATAGGCTCCAGTCAGTCTTCTCCGTCAAAAAGCTCCTTTGGAGGCTTAATATTTGCTTACAACTCAGAGTTTGTTCGCATATGGGCTCCTTCAGATCTTAAAGGCCATGTGGTGTTTGTGAAAGACGGATGGGGGGGTGAAGTAAACACACAAGAGTCGAATGAAGCCGAAGTTGTTGTCGAAGTATGGAAGGATGGACCTGCGCCTACGTTTCAAATTGAGCACATTATTGACACACGGAGGAAAGAACCAAATGATGCGTACCTACTAATAGATCATGAACTGAGACAATTACCTGAAAGAGTTGTTGTTAGAATGTTGCCCCTTGAGACAACTGATGCTGAAAGCAACCCTAATAAAGGATTTTGGTTTCATGGAATCGCTTCATCCCAAAATCCTGATCCAACTAATAACTTTGGCGGGGTGATATTCGCTTATAACGAAAGATGGGTGCGTTTATGGGCTCCTGATGGATTTAACCAAACCACAGGATGCATTTTTGTAGGTGAGGAATGGGCAGGGCAATTCAACACACAGAAAGTTAAAAGGTGTAAAGTGGAGATATTGCTCTGGGCAAATCAGCTTCCTGTGCCAACTTTTCAGTCAGACTGGTTTGGTTTTAGAGGTCAAAGAGATCAACATTCATTTGCAGAAATTTATCATGGCTTAAATTTATTACCATCCCTTGCCATTGTGCAAATTAAGGCATTGAACGATATGAATATTGGCTATGTATTTGAGGCGCAAGGTGCAACACAGTCGGATGACGATGGTTTTAATGAATATGGTGGAGTTGTTTTTGCATATGACAAGAATACGATCCGAATCTGGGCACCAAGCAAACATGATGGGTCAAAGAAAGGCTATCCCATTCTAGTGAAAAACAGTTGGGGATATGGTTCCAATCCTCAGAAAGGTGGATTTGTCAATGTTGAAATCAGAGTTGTCTTGTATGCCACCAAATGCAACAGTTCAACTCAAGTACTATATGAGGGTGACCATTGTATTACAGCACTATATAACTCTTACAAGATCCTATCATCCTGGTCCAAGTGCTCTAGTATTTGTAATAATGGAACACAGAAGAGATTGTTGACAGGTGAATATTGTTCTGGGAAAATTTTCTGTGTAACCTTGTACTTAATTATGCATACAGTTCAGTGATAACACAACAGCAAACATATTAGGTTACCCTCAGGACTAAGGCTTTGCTTGAGAACAGTATGGGAAGATATAGAAATCTTTCCATATACTGAGATTTCAACTACTTTAAGTTCTATCCTAACTGATATGAATATCCAAGGCATTAAAGGAAAGAATATAAACATATACTGTACTTCTGTATGCTATCAGAGTTATGATATACTCATCAGAAGTTACACTAGTGCTGATCCTGGGTACATGATTTTTACCAATTGTTTTAGGGGGAGGCAAATCTTTGTTTTACTTAATAAATGGTAATATATTCATAGAATAAAACCCTTGCATAAAGTGCTTTCAATTGAGTGTTGCAAGACCAAAATTGAAGTTATCACAACAGCCAATACGAGGGAAGAAAATGAGCATCAGAGCACTAGATTGCTTCAAGTGCGGGAAACACTAAGTGATTAAGTTGGGATTGGGTTTAATCTTGCATCTGATTAGTTAGGTGGGTGGTGTGACGTAACTAGACCAAGTATGAAGCAAAGCAATGCAGTCTTGTGGTACTTTCTCCACATGACTGAAAATTGGTTTCAGCCACATCCACTGGGGAGCATTAATCCAAAGTTTGGTTGTGAGAGAAATGGTAGCTGGATGGGTAACTTACTGAATAGTACATTCAGAGTCAAGGGAATGATGCTCAAGCCTACATCAGTATCATTGTGTTGTGTTCTTGAAGGAGGGAATTTACTTAAAAGCTGGTTCAAGTGTCGACAATGCTGGCTTTTGTAAAGGCTTCATTTTTCTTATTTTAAACAGCAAAATTTGGGAAAAGCACTGTTAGTGATGCCTTGAATGTGTTCACTCATTTCATCTCTTTTTTTTAGGTTGCCAGGTGGCTGTTAGAAAACCTGTTTTATCTGCATCTTGTGACTTTGAGGATGGAATGTGTGGTTGGACTTCAGCAAGTGCCAATGGTGCCCCCCTGAAATGGGTTAGAACTAATACCTCTACCCCTGCTTCAAATACAGGACCATTGTGGGGTCATCCTAAAGGCTCTTTCTATATATACACCAATACTACAAATGCTGGAGTGTCTCAGCAAGGTACATGATAATTATATCTTTTAAAAGTCACAATAAATAATCACAAGGGATTAAGAAAAATGGATGAAGGAAGTTAAAGTGAAAACATTACAGCCTTTCTATTCTTCCACTACCCAGAAAAGAAGATGTCAGTAATTGTGATTTTTTTGTTTTCTTACTGTAGCTTCCTTAACAAGTCCAAATATTGGTGGTGCTGGCAATTGTTACTTGCGATTCTTCTGGAACATGTATGGAAGTGATGTAGGCATGCTTGCTGTTCATGTTAATACCAAAGATCCTCTTGTGACGAGTTATCCTAAATGGTCAATGCCATGTGAGTGTCAAAATTCAGGGGACTCTATTTTGAAAGGAATAATGATAAGATTTCAAGCAAGCTCGATTATGTGAAGGTGTAGTCTGATCGTCCGGGTGAGTGTAGTCCTGAGAAGGACTGTTGTCGGTGGTAGTGACTGACGTTTTGACAACCTGTGTGGAAGTCATCCTCAGAGTCAAGTGAATGATTGTTGTCAGTAGAATGTTCTTATTCCAGTTCGTGTGAAATGATTGGTTGGTTTTGCCGTGATGTTATTAGCTGTAAGACTCTAGTGACATAAGTCGGTCGTGATTGGTCTGTTTCGATCTGTCGGTAAAGTTAGGTCGTTCTTTTTTGGTCGTTTGTGATGTTTATGTCGTGAATGAGTTGTTTGTATGGGGTGGGTAGTTGTTGACATCTGTTTAGGGGAGTTTGTTCTAAGTTAGTAAACCAGCTTTCCAGAGTCAGTCGTTGAAAATAGTCAGTGCTGTAGGCTAGGCATTGCGCAGAGTCCCAGTCAATGTTGTGGTTGGTAAGTCGATGGTGTTCAGTAATGTGATTGCTGACATCACCTTTGCTCGTCGCCCGTCTGTGTTCAGTCAGTCTTGTTGTGAGGTTTCTGCCAGTCTCACCAATGTAGGAGGCTTGGCAGTCGGAACAATTGATCTTATAAATCGTTCCCTGTCTGTTCCTCGGTTCGTCTTTGTTTTTAACGTTGGTTAGTAACTGACGTAGTGTGGTGATGGGTTTGTGGGCGACACAGATATTGAAGGGTAGTAAGATGCGCGAGATGTTTTCAGACATGCCTTTTATGTACGGTATGGTTGCTGTAGTCGTAGGGGTTGCCGTGTCGTTTGTTTCGGTAGTGGTAGTGGGTCGGTGAGTGTTTCGTCGGATGAAGTCGTTGTCGTAGTTGTTCTTCATAAAAACACGGTGAAGGTGTTTGTTCTCGTCGGATAAGCTGTCTGTCGAGTCACATACTAGTTGTGCGCGTCGTGTTAGAGTTCTGATAGTTGTGGCTTTGTGTGATGTAGGGTTGTAGGATGACTCGTCTAGTAATCTGTCGGTGTGTGTCAGTTTCCTGTAAACTGTCGTTTGTAATGAGTTGTCATTGTGGCTTACCAGGCAGTCTAGAAAAGGAAGTTTGCCATTTTCTTCGACTTCTCTGGTAAACTGTACGACAGTGTTTTGTTCGTTAAGGTGGTTGTGGAATGCATCAATTTCGTTGTGTCGAACGGCGGTGAATGTGTCGTCAACGTAATGTAACCAAAGCGGTATCGTTTGTCGGCAAGTGGAAAGGGCGCGTTCCTCGATGTTCTGCATCACAATTTCCGCTATAACAACAGAAACTGGACGGACGATCAGACTACACCTTCACATGTTACCCCCGGGTTCAAACCATGTACTGCATTAAGCTCAATTATGATTATCCAACTACACTCCATAGAGTACAAATAGTGCTATAGACGAGTACAAATATCACATGGTATTTGTACTACAGAGAACTGGTTAGACAGGTTTTCTCACGTTGCGCAAGCAAAGAATTGGATTGAAGTTATGAAAAAAAAAGTGGCAGACAATTTGAATCATATTTCTTACGACAAAGAGTCAGAATGGCGGGCAAATATAGATCCAAGTTTAATAGATGAACTGAATGAAGAAAAACAGTTAGACAACCAGGAAATTTTTTAATTTGTTGAAGAAAATAGAAACAGCAACATGACAACATGCTGATTCTGTTCCGTGTTGCATACTTCTGTCACACACTCCCCGTAAATAAATGTCTGCGAAATTCACCATCGTCGAGATAACAATTTGGCATGTTGGATAATAAATAACTTATGAGATGATTTGCTGTGTAGTATCGCTGAGTGTTTTGACTCATTTTTTTGTATTTTGACTCGCCCTGTGGGCTCGTCAAAATACGGCACAACTCGTATAAATACTCAGCGATACTACACAACAAAACATCTAATAAATTATATCTACTATTCATAAACACTGGGATGATGTTGTTTAGGGGTCAGCCATTATCAACTGCAACAAGACCTAGTTGAATTCTCCCAAGAGAACACTTTACCAACCAATTTTTGGTTGAAACAAATTCATTACTGGGCCCCTCAGAGTTAATGCAATAGTGAACAGATTTCTTCTCCAATCAAACCAAAACACAGCTTGGATTTTATTCCAGGTGCTTCTACACTCACAGAATGCATTTTAGTCACATTAAACATGCACTTGCTGCCTCAATAAGTTGTGGAAGACATCACATATAAAAAAATGTAATCAAGAACAAAGAATATTTACCAAGAATGTGACAGCAAGAATAATATAACAGGGTACGAGTTTTTTAACTCATAAGTGTCATAAAAGGGACTAATTATCTGTAATTCAAGTGTGACTGCCACAGGGGCTAAGTTACTGGATCATACATGTATGTTTAACCTCTAGCTTGATTTAAATTGTATGAAATAAATTGCTGATTTAAAGCCAAAAGCTGTCTTCGTAGGATTTACCATTTGCATCTAAACATTAAGGAAGTATAGTTACCTTTTAATTTAATTGACTGTTTATTTTGCAGATTGGAACATGACAGGTGATCAAGGAGACATTTTCTGGAGGGCAGCATTTGTGGATCTTGAAGAATTTAGCAAAATTTACCAAATCCGCTTTACACATACATTGCCAGAGAGCAACTGTGGATCAGATAAATCACAGCAATGCACTATTTGCAAAAATAAACGCTGCCCAGCTGCCAATGTAGCTATTGATGGCATAAGGTTAGATTGTGAAACTAAACAGGAAGTTTTGCCAGTGGACTCTTGTACTAACAGTTGGCCAGTGTTATCTGGTTGTGAAATGCGTGCTGATATGCCTTCAGTTAAAGGTATTGTTAAAATGGCAGTTGAGTGTATACTGTGAATATTGTTGTACTAGTCTTATAAATTAAGTTTGCTCTTTCAAATTTTGCATGCACTTCCACTGTCCACCATCCTCAGAGACCCAGGGGCTTTCAGTTGATTTCAAGTTAGGGCACAAGAGCCCCAGGAGACATTGTCTTACAAGACTAGTTCTAAACAGTCGCAGTCGTTCTGGCAACTGATTGGTGCCAGAAAATCTTTGTTTTTCTGTGCAGTCAGAGTGAAGTGTGCTTTGGAGTCCTTTCGTGTGTTTTAACACGGACATATACAAGAAGTTCAGTTGCCATGTTTATTTGGGGTTGTGTGACAAAGCTTTGCTCGAGGTGAAAAGTTTCAATCTCGGTATACAATGTAAGAGAAATCGATCAGATTGTCTGCGAAAATCTTACCGGAAATTATACTGAATACTTTTGCAGGTATCACAAGAGAACGTGTTTAAAAGTTTGCAAGGTTCGTATAAAACATAATGGTTGCAGGCGTTAAACGTTAGACGAGATGTAAACTTAAATCTTTATAGATTTTTTGTAAAATTTGCTGTTACTGAAACTTTGCCAATTGCATGAAGTTATTTTGTCGCACGGGCCACGCAGGTATGTCGAGCAACTGGCACAAAGCTGACATTTACAATAAAGCAAACCTGCCATTTCCATCCAATATTTCTTGGTCTTTGGTTTTGTTTTCCCCAATGAAAGCAGTATCGATTCCCCCTAATCCAAGGTGTTTAACTTGGTCTTCAACAATTGATGAAAAAGGTGAAATGACAATGACCAAGGGACTAGAAGACAATCCGTGGCCTTTCCAGCTCAAGGATTTGAACACTCCAGGCAGCAGTTGAAAGATTAAGCTCTTTCTAAACCCTGTCGGTATCTGTCCGAAAACATGTCTCCTTTCCACGATGTTCTCGATAATAAGTTTTTGTTCAGATTTTTTCAGATTCGTTAACCAGAAACACAGCTAAGCTTTCTCTAAGCGCTTGCTGGAGGTCGTCCACGAACTTAATGTTCTCTGCAATCTTGGCCATATTTGTGAAAGACTTTACTACAAAGTGAAGATTAGATTTTGGCGCGCACAGAAAGCTACATACATAAGCATAAGTGCCAGTTGCTCGACATACGTGCATGGCCCGTGCGACGAAATAACTTCACGGGATTGGCAAAGTTTCAGTAAGAGCAAATCATACAAAAAATCTAGAAAGATTCAAGCATACATCTCGTTTAACGTTTAAAGTGACCTATTAACGCCTGCAACTATTGTGCTTTATACGAACCTCGCAAACTATTAAACACGTTCTCTTGTGATACCTGCGAAAGTATTCAGTATAATCTCCAGTAAGATTTTTGTGAACAGTCTGATCGATTTCAATTACACTGTGTGCTGAGACTGAAACTTTTCGTCTCGAGTAAGGTTCCGTTGCACGACCGAAAATTACAGGGTGAGCAACTGAGCTTCTTGTATATGTCCATGTTAAAACACACGAAAGGACTCCAAAGCACACTTCACTCTGATTGGGCAGAAAAACACAAAGATTTTCTGGCACCAATCAGATGCCAGAACGACTGCAACCGTTTAGAACTAGTCTTGTAATACAATGTGCCCATGGGCTCTTCTACCCTAACTTGAAATCGACTCACACTCCCTGGGTCTCCGAGGATGACTGTCCACTTGCTAAGTCAATTTTCTACCCTTTTCTTCTCTGTTGTATTTTTAGTGTTTTTTTTCTCTTCCAAAGACTAGCAAAAACTGACGATAAAAACCGACGTTTTGGTGTCATCATGACACCATTGTCAAGGAGAAATAAAAAATGAAGTTTGTGCCAAGGTGTAACACTA
Source organism: Stylophora pistillata (assembly GCF_964205215.1). Classification (NCBI taxonomy): domain Eukaryota; kingdom Metazoa; phylum Cnidaria; class Anthozoa; order Scleractinia; family Pocilloporidae; genus Stylophora; species Stylophora pistillata. Next base: position 31,424,026 of record NC_142526.1, read on the forward strand.
AATTAGCATAAATATGTTACGAGCTAATTAAACAAATACTTTTGCGCGAATTGAATCGCTTTGCACGTTCAGAGTGGGTTTTAAGTCTCTGATGAAAAGCATTTCGTTCACCAAACAATCGAACTTGTTACTACACTTTTTCAGAATGCTAAAACGTTTCAGTAGGTCTTTCGGGACTTCGCTGTGCCGTTCGTGGTAGTGTTTATATATTGAAGATGCCTTTCGTTTATGTCCATCCATGCGTGTGTGTAAGTGTCCGCGTGTATAGCCCACATAACCCGCATCACACAGGTCACATTGAAATTGATAAACGACGTGTTGTTGGTTGACAATCTGTGGCTTGATTTCTCGTACTTTAAGATCTTGGCCAACTTTGTGGCTAACAAATACTGGCTGGACAGTTGTCTGCACCTTCATGCTAAGATTCTTGAGCTCTTTCTTAACATAATTTGCTGATTCCTGATCTTTGAAAGGTATGACCACACGAACAATGGATATTGGTTCTTTGGGCATCTGTGTGGGCTGCGTACCAACAATTCTTGATTGTAAGAAGGTGTTAATGGTAGAATTTACCAGGTGTTCCGGGTATTTAAGCCATGCGAAAACTTTCTTTAGGCGATCACACTCATCAGAGAAGTGGGCCCAGGAGGAAGATAATCGGTTTGCGCGATCCAGCATAGTTTTCAGCAAGCTCCGTTTGTAGCGATTGTCTACATGGCTTTGGTAGTGTAATAGTAGGCCCGTGTTTGTTGGTTTCACATATACCTTGGTTTCAATCCGAGGTGCATGGTTGAGTAGTTCGGTGCCAAGGAAAGGAAGCTTGCTGTTCTTCTCCACCTCCATGGTGAATTTGACCGAAGTGTGGGCCACAAACTTCATTGTTTATTTCTCCTTGACAATGGCATCATGATGACACCGAAACGTCGGTTTTTATCGTTAGTTTTTGCAAGTCTTTGCATTTTTCTCTTCCTTTCTATTATTTCCCTTCCTTTTTTTTTTTTTGTTCCACCCACCAACCTACTTTTGCTGGAGCAGGGGTTTCATTAATGTTTTCAGCAGGAGGGCAACTGGTTTTCACAGGCGGGAAAAAGTTTTCAAACTGAACTTCTTTATAAGATAAACTTTCCTCCAGATTGTGAAATCAGGTGGGCAAAACCATCCTCACAACTAGTCAATTTGCCTGGTGCCCAGCCCTTAATGAAACCCCATCTGGAGAAAAGGCATTGGGCAACAAAATCTTTCATAAGAATGGCATTAGTTATTTTTCACGATAAAAAAGCTTTAAGCAGTTGTCAGTCTTGCTTTTCCAAATTCGATACTCATTAAGTACAGGGCCCAAAATTAATCTTTGGAGCACTAACCCTTCAGGTTAGTGGACATCTTTTTTACTAACCAAATTATAAAGTTTGGTAATTCCAAGCTCACAAGGTACGATATCTCAAATATTCAACATTTTGATAATAACGACTAGGACAAATTAAAGAGTAGCTGAAATGTTGACAATTATGTACTTATTTTATTTCCCTCTTGTTTTACTATGATTAGTCAAGAACAGTACATCTACAGCACATTCTCTAAAAAGAGTTTAAGTTGATTTAACAACTTGAGTGTTCTAAGTATTTCTCTGAGAGTCGGGTCTACGTGCTCTTTGTCCTGAAGTCCACCAATGTTTAAATATTTTGGAAAATTTTACTAACTACGTCGGGTTAGTTGGACACATTTTTAGTAACTAAACATTGAAAATTACTAACCATTGGTTAACAGGTTACCATTAATTTCTAGCCCTGAAGTATCAGTTTAACAAACAGATTCTGTATTACTGTGTGTCTGTTCAGTACTAGATCAGAGATAACAACAATAATAACAACAATAATAATTATAATAATTTAATATTTATATTGCACAAATTGACATTTGGATATGATCAAATGCACATCAAAACACTTTTCAGGGGACTTTGGCTGGACTGCATCTGCAGTTTACAATCAATAGAAGAAACTTATTTGCAATTCAGCTCGTTAAATAGCACACTGTACTTGATGAGTAATGCAAGTTTCATTGTGATCTCTTTTCTTGTTGTGAGGTCCTGCATACAGTGTCGAATATTATGCCAAACTGAAAGAAAGCTACGTAACAGCTACTGGTTCACAAGATGACCTTATAGCCATCTATGAATTTAAGGTGTTGTCCACAGCCAGTTATGTGGTTTGGAAGCAAACGTTTGCCACAAACAACACAACAAATGGTGTCTCCTTTAGAGTTGATGAGGGTGATTGGTATGTCTGGCAACTGCCATTCAAAGGATCTAGTTCCTTATGGACACAGTTCTACCATCAGGTATTTTTTTAAGAACAGTTTAGCTCGATCTTTCATTTTGAGTGATCCAGAAAATATGAATACTTGATCTTTATTAAGTTATTGTTTTTTCATTTCTTTTTTTTTTTTCAGCAATTCAAGTTGAGACCTGGAATTCATAAAGTGTCTTTGAGACAACGAGAGTTTGGTTTCCGTGTATCCAAACTTGCTCTTGTTCCAGTTTTTCTAACAATGTGGGCTGACCTAGGAATGCAGAGCCGTTATATCCCAGATGGATCTCTTTCTGCATTTCCCCTTAATAATTACCCAGAACCAAGATATGGAAGACTGCATGCAAAAGGTTTGATATTTTTGTTAAATTCAGTTCTGTTATTTCCTTAATCCTCATAATCAGGTGAGCTAGGAGACAATTGAAAGTAAATAGAAGACAGCCTAGGTTTGGATTAAAAGGAACATACACATAAAAAGATTTTATGTAGATATTATGTACATGTTGCTTAAAACAAATGCTAGGTCAAAATGATAGAGTTCAATTTTTTATCAAATTTTATATGTTGTGGAAAACCTTAGTTACAATGGTGATCAAAAGTTTACCGAACACCTCCAAAACATGACCAAAAAGTTGATATGTCTGTCACCCTTCTTAGATAAGATACAAATAACCTTGTTATAAGTGTTTTAATGGTGGTTTAGCCTTTTCCCATTCCACCAGCATGGGTTACAGCAAAGATCCAAGAGGTTGAGATCATCATTGTAAGGGGTAGGAGGAAGAGGACTGCATTAAAGAATGTCACAGTCTCTTTAGTGCGAGCCAGAGTGGGAGTGTCCCAAGACTTTGCCAAGATGGTTGTTTACCTGCATCTTTAAATAAAGAAAAACAAAAATACATGTACTGTAATCTGTGTTTCATTTAGTTAGGGATAAAGGCAATGGTGTTGATGATTTCAAACAAAGCTGGAATAAAATCAAGCTTGTTTGGTTTAATTCAATTTGAAATAAAAAGTTTAAACTTTGATGATTATTTAAAAGAATTGGAAACACTTAGGGGGTTGTTAACAGAAATATTCACATAAAACTTCAATCTGTTGTGATGTATGATTACATAATTATGGTTATTATGTCCTTCAGAGGCTTGGTGTTCATCAGATGCCAATAAGGGATATGTACACTTCCAGATTAAACTGCCACAGTTGGCACTTCTGTCTGGAATATCGGTGCAAGGAGGAAAGGATATATTGCAGAAGTCAAATAATTACTGGTTAAAAAGGTACAGCATACTTTAATGGTATGCTATTACATACATGTATCCAATGGTGTGATTTGAGTCTTACTGATACTAAGGGGTACTTGCTAATAAAACGAACTACAATGTACATGTAGTACAGTAAATTTTTATCTTAGGATTTGCTTTATAACTCTATTCTAGTTGTTGGAAGATCATTCAAGGTCATCTTATATTTTTTGTATGCTAGCAAATACTTAAAAAGTATTGAACTGTAATTTGACTGATGAAGCACTTGCATGCAACAGGCAGAGATTAACAGGGTAAAAATTTGTCTCATCCAAGGCTGGATTACTGAAAGGCTATTGATTTTGAGGGTGTAAATGAAAATAAAATCTAGATGTCATAAGCACATTGGTTACTGTCTACTTTTTTAATCTTTTAGTTTTAGAATGAAGGTTTCCTTGGATGGCATCAGATACACTTGGTACAGAGATACCCATGGCAGGCGGACATTTACAGCCAACAATGGTAATGAGTAAAATGATAGAAAGTAACCAGCAATGGACAACCAAATACAGTAAATGATCACTTACTTGTAGTTCATTTAACCCATATGTATTCGTTTTATTAGTATTTGACATTATCAATGTCAATTATTCTCCCAATGTAGATGCATCAAGAGTAGTTAATCACACTTTGGAGTTTGTCAGCCCAGTTCGTGGAGTGAGGATCTATCCTTGGGAGTGGGCAAACTGGATATGTTTGCGAGCTGAACTGTATGGAATGTACCTGAGTAGTGAACTCTGTGCCAATCCTGGCCCAGCTGAGGTGATGAGCAAGCCATGTGTGGGTGATAGGGACTGTGGTCTGAATGCTGAGTGCAAACTGCCATTTGCATCAAAGATACAGAAAAAAGGTACAACTTACTGGGCAGTAAAAGTAGAGGAATGATACTGTACTCTCCATGGGGAAAGTTAGGAAATCTTCTAATAACTAACATTGTTAGGAAAATGACCTAAATCACTGATTATAGATCTCAGGGTGCAAGGTCTTAAATGCAAGGTTGCCCTTTTGGTGTTGTTTAATGGTTTTTGTTTGTTTGTGTGTTTGTTTTTATTATTATTATTATTATTATAATTATTATTATTACAAACAACAGTGTATTGAAAGGTTTTGTTCCCTTTGACAAAGATTTCCAATCTGCCAGAGAGACCTCCAATTTTTCTAAATTGAGTGAAAGGGATGGACTACAAATGTATAATTTATGTTGCATGTTTAAGTACAGTTTGTTTTTCTTTGACTAGTTGTAGATAATGATGTGAATCAGTTCAATGAATCTTGTGGCTGTTTGCATGGTTACCATGGCATCAGTTGTCAACATTATGGATGTTCATCAAACCCTTGCCTGAATGGTGGGAAGTGTTCTGAAGTGAATGGTACCTTTCATTGCACCTGTCAACCCAGTTACCATGGAGACACCTGTCAGCACTCATGTAAAGATGGTTACTATGGCTTTAACTGCAGTCAGAAGTGTCTGTGCCAAAATGGCTCATGTGATGGAGCAACTGGACATTGCAGTTGCAAACGTGGATATCATGGGAAATACTGTGAACTGGGCTGTAGCCCTGGTTACTATGGCTACAACTGTGTCCAGCAGTGTCAGTGCAGAAATGGTGAAGTGTGCCATCCTGTGACAGGGGTATGTGACTGTGCAGTGGGTTGGAGAGGGGCACTGTGTGACAAGCCTTGTGGATTGAACACATGGGGAAAGAACTGCTCTTTGAACTGTTCTTGTTGGGAGTCTGCCAAATTTTGTGACAGGTTCACAGGGGAATGCATTTGTTTGCCGGGATATTTTGGAAAGTAAGTCAAGGCGGTTTTTTTATGTAATATTTTTAATTGCTGCTAAGTACAAATTAGTAAGTTTTTTGCACACAGACTACTATCCAATGTTACTGTCAGCAAGGTAGCACATAGCTTTGTGAATAGCATTATCCTGCCTTCATGTAGATTGAAGAAACTGAGCTCATGTCTACAGTGATCCAAGTTATAGTGGACCTCAGGATATCTGTGGAGATGAATATCACTACTGCCCCCCCACCTTTCCCTCCCTTTTTGTAATGCCTGTCCATGGCAGGTTACAAAACTTTTCCATGTTTTATCTGCATGTGATAAAGCAGTAATAAAAGTAATGTAATCTCCTTTGATCCTCCAAAATTAAGGTGAATGCACATTGCAAACAAATATTACCATCACCTATTGGTAGGTAGGTTTGTGTGTGTAAGAGTAGTTTTGCTTACATATGTACCCGAGCAAAGTAGCTCTAGGCAGGTGTAGTGTATCCTGGTTTCCATAGCATGGAGTGGGGAGGAGTTATAATTACTCCTCCTTCCCTTCCTAGATGGAATGCCTGTTCAGATCAGGTTACAAAACTTTGCAGTGTTTTATCTGACAGTGATCAACTATTAATAAAAGTAATTTTCTCCTTTGATCCTCCAAAATTAATGGGAATGGACATAAACAAATATAACCTACCCATCGGTAGGATTGTATTATACTTAAAGTGTAGTTTATTGGTAGACTAATAAGTCTGCTGATATTTTGAACAGGAAATGCCAGTATCCTTGCCCTGCAGGAACATATGGCTTTAACTGTAGTGGCAGGTGTCAATGTCAGCATAATGCAGATTGTTCCAAGGAAGATGGCACTTGTAACTGTACCCAGCCAGGGTGGACTGAGATACTGTGTGATCAGCCTTGCCCAGGGGGGTACTATGGTGTCAACTGTGCCCAAAAATGCAGGTGTCAGAGTGGTTCAGCTTGTGATCCAATGACAGGTAGAGCTGTTAACATACATATGTGTGAAATAAACCTCAAAGGCTTTACCTTGCTCTGTATTGGGTCTATGACACTCATCCAACTTTTCAACTGATAAGACTATAGATAGTGACTTTGTTAGGTGCATTTCCCTGTACATGATATTTTGACATGAAAGTTTGTATTTGCTTGTGCTGTCAAATAGTGCCCATGGCTGGCCAAATTTGCCTGCTACTCTGCCATCTTACATGTAGGCTGGCTTCCTTCTCCTCAATTTTTTCAAGGGTCTGATGAACAATCAGCTAGTTATTGAAACAGCATGTAAAAAAACTTGTGCAGCAGTTATTACCCAGCCATGAGTGGAATATTAAATGCATGAAGTAACAGTGGCATGGAGGTGTACTGTAGATGTGTGAAGTGATTTTATGTTCATAATTTTCACAAAGGTTCATGCAAATTCATGTAATATTTTGACGGAGTAGTTCTCAGTCTCACTGTAATCTGAAGAAACACAAGTCTGGGAGCATCCATTATAACCTGGCCACCCACTGAATCTCAGATGCCTTCTACTTTCAGCATATCCACAATCCTGAGGTACTATTATAATTTTTGTCCTTTTTATCATTGATAGGATCTTGCATTTGTTCAAGTGGCTCCTCAGGTCTGCTCTGCAACAAAACTTGTAGCCAAGGGTACTGGGGTAGAAATTGTTCAATCGCTTGCTCCTGCAAGAATGGAGCGCACTGTGATCCTATAAATGGACAGTGCACATGTGAGAATGCTGGTGGCTGTCATTGCAATCCTGGTTGGACTGGCTTAGATTGCACTGTGCCTTGCAGCAATGGTTTTTGGGGAGCAGATTGTAACAATACCTGTTTATGTGGACCCAATGGAGTATGTAATCAGGTTAGTGTTCCTCTAAAAAAGTGAAATTCTGTTGGTAAAGATGTTGTTACACACAATTTTATTATTTCCTTTTTACATGTACTTGAAGCTATTTGTAAGAGAGTGAAACATCATCCAGTTTAAATTTTGAAATTTATTTGCAAAGTACATATCTTGTTTTTGTTCAATAGAGTAATGGCAACTGCCAGTGTCTACCCGGTTACACGGGCTCCAAATGTGACCATCCTTGCCCACTAGACCGTTATGGCCAGAACTGCATCTACAAATGCAGTTGCTCTTACTTATCCTCTCTTGGTTGTGACCCCCTCAGTGGGAGCTGCCTCTGCAAACCGGGTTTTGCAGGACCACTCTGCAATATCCTGTGCCCTGCTGGTCGGTGGGGCACCAACTGTTCCAAGTCCTGTTCTTGTATTAATGGCTCTTGTCATCCTATGTCTGGAAATTGCACTTGTAATCGAGGCTGGCAGGGGTTGCTATGTGACCAGGCCTGTCCCAGCTGTGGTAAGCCATGCCCCACCTGTCACCATAGCAATGGATCATGTGATCAAGTCTTGGGGGAGTGTATCTGTTCCCCAGGCTACCAGGGAAGTTCATGTTTGGAACCTTGCAGTGCAGGTTACTTTGGTGAGAATTGTCAGAGGAAGTGTGAGTGTGCTGGTGGAGCACTTTGTCATCACGTGACTGGGAACTGCCTCTGTGAGCCAGGATGGATCGGAAACCACTGTGAAAAAGGTAATGAATTGCTGTTCATCGCTTTGGGAAATGTTATTGATGATTAAATTGAATAGAAAGCTATTTGTCCTTATGGTTCTAGAAAAGCCTGATGAAGTAGAGATTTTTGTCAATTTATAATTGATTTCATTTGTAAACGAATAATTTACAGCTGTACATTTCTTATCGATTGATAAGGGTTGGCTGGTATCTCCCTGAATTTTATTTTTAAGAATTTATCAACCTTTTGGTACATTCAGATATCATTAAATTCAGAATAAAGAACTTACACAAATCCGGAAGCAAGCTATGAATTTTATGTTACAGCTTGTTTAGTTAACCCTTTAGCTACTGGAAGTGATTATTAAACATGTAACTTCTGCCCATGATATCCATACATTAGTATAATACTAAAGCAGTGGATAGCGTTGAAGGCGCGCTCTGATTGGCTAGTCAAACTCTGAATATCCTTTGCTATTTACCTCCGAGCAACTCGGGAAAAAATGGCGTCCCGCTTTGCATCCGTGACAAGCGAAGAAATCACTCAAATTAACGACTGTGGTGTATATTATCTCGCTTTTTGAGTATATACTAAAACAACTATTCACCTCCGTGTCGGTGGTTAGCGGTGGATATTTACCTCGCCGCTTCGCGTCTCGGTAAATCCACCACTAACCACCTCCATTTCGGTGAACAACAACAATTTAACATTTATATAGCGGAAACTACTATATAGATAATCAGTCGCGCTTTACAATCAGTTAAGGTGAAATCGGACGTCAGAATTCATCAGGCGCACTATGCAGCCACTTCAGTCCATGTATTGATCTCACCTTCCCTCCCCAATTCACCCTAGATTAGACACTACACAAAGATAGACCACAACACCGGGCACTACGTGCCCTACTCTTTTCGAAGAGTGTGTGGGTTCTTTAACGTCCCCCAATTTTTATCACATATAAGGGCTTGTGATACGGGACCTCCATTTATCGTCCCTATCCGAGAAGACTAGAAAGTCTAACCATTTGCAGATATTATTACAAAGGCAGCACTTTCTTCTCAGTTATTTAAAGACCCTGAGTGTTGGTCCGGCCGGAGTCGAACTCTCGACCTCCCGCACAACAGTCCAGCGCTATACCAACTGAGCGAACCGGGAGGTGAATAGTTGTTAATTATCCAACAACAGGTAATGAGAATACTCAGACTTATCAGGTAGAAGTTGTAAATGTGTGGCAGCCAGAAGGGAGAATTAGCGACTATAGGGTTACGTCCTTGAAACACCGAAGTTCAGAAGATATTTCTCTTTGAATTATCAGAGTGTCCACAAGGTTTATTTGGAAATAATTGTACCCAGTCCTGCTCCTGCGTTCGTGGAACATGTGATCCTCACAACGGCACCTGTGAATGTCCACCTGGTTTCCACGGTTCCCTGTGCGAGAAGCCATGCCCCAGTGGATGGTATGGCCCTGGGTGTGGTCTACAGTGTTTTTGCGGTAATGGCACTGCTTGTGATCATGAATCAGGACAGTGTAGATGTTCTCCTGGTTGGACAGGTTTGACGTGTCAGCAATCGTGTTCCGACGTTTCCACCGTCGTTGGCTTTTTCGGAGCAAACTGCTCTGAAAGGTTAGTCTTAGAATGTCGAAAGAGGATCACGAAAAGAAACAAGAAGACCCTCAGCTCTTAAGAGCTTGTCTGAATGATAGATTTTGACGATCGACGGTTCACGAATGCTGTTTTAAAACACGAATCCCAGACGAATTGTTAGCTTTACTGCTTCGATTGTTATAATTATGACGGTTGGATAGTGATAGGTATTTTAAGCTTTTCAATCTTGGAGAGCTCTGTAGAAGTCACCTGTTTGATAAATTATGTCCGTACAATCCATAAATGGAGTTTTGTTTATCAATCTGCATTAGATGTGTGTGTCCGGGGTCATGTGATCCAGTAAAAGGCACTTGCTCTTGTCCAAGTGGATTCCGAGGTCCGAACTGCATCGAGTCCTGTCCTAAGGGGAGGTATGGACCCAAATGCTTACAGACGTGCCACTGCATGAACAGTGCATCGTGTAATCACGTGAGCGGCACGTGCACATGTGCGCCGGGATGGTCTGGGGAGAACTGCACAGAGAGGTGCCCAACTGGCCATTATGGATTACAGTGTGCCTCCAAGTGCCAGTGCAGTATGAATGGTACGGAGGTTTCTACATGTGATTCGGTGACAGGGGAGTGCAATTGTCGACCTGGCTATAGAGGTTACAGGTACGAATCACTTCCTATTTTGCTTGCGATAGATTTGAAGGAATGTTCAGTATGTTGGGTAAGACTTTACTTCTATCATTTTGTTGATGTTAAAAGTCATAACAAGTGCATTCGCTGTAGTGGTTTTGGACTCGTTATATTTGACGTCAGAAAGACCCTGCACTTTAGTCTTTTACCTCACAATGATTGATTTTTGTTCTAGCTTGTTTCTGACTGGTTGCTAATACTTCGTTCAAAGTACCTCTAGGAATATTTAACAACTATTTGTCGAAGTGGCGGTGGCTAGTGGTGGATATTTGTCGAGCCGCTAAGTGGCGTTGTAAATATCCACTGCTAGCCACGGAATCTGAGGTAAATCGTTGTCAACTCCTTAAAGAGAGCTCAAATGCTCGGGGGTGAGTTGCAAGGGATATTCGGAGTTTAAGTAACCAATCAAAGAACGCCCTCAACGCTATCCACTGTTTTAGCATATGGTAATTCACATTAGTTTCAGTGAAATACTGTGTGTTTCGTTACGATTATGTCTAAGTCTTTTCTGTTTGTCCAAGGTGCGAAGAGCAGTGTCCTGAAGGTTTTTTCGGCAAAAACTGCAGCCAGCGATGTAATTGTGAGAACAGTTACGCTTGTGACTTTACAGATGGGACTTGTTACTGTAAACCTGGATATCACGGACAAACATGTCAGCTAAGCTGCGGGACAGGCTACTATGGTATTAACTGCAATAATACTTGCCAGTGTAATAAATCAAACACTAGGTCATGCGACAAGGCTGACGGAAGTTGCACGTGCCAGGACGGATATGCGGGTGTCTTTTGCGAGAGTGTGTGTTCCGACGGTTACTATGGAAGAAACTGTGTTCAGAAGTGTACGTGCAAAAATGATGCTGCTTGTGATCACGTGAAGGGCGAGTGCAGTTGCGCAGCTGGATTTCGAGGTCGAAATTGCGACAAAGCGTGTGATGAGGGCAGGTTTGGTGCCAATTGCGCTTACACTTGCTCATGTCGAAATGGCGCGAGATGTAATTCTTTTACTGGCAAGTGCGTCTGTTTACCTGGCTTCTCGGGCAATCGTTGTGAATCTGAATGCCCCAGTGGCCGGTACGGTTTTCACTGTAGACTTCCCTGTGACTGTAACCTGGGCAATAGTCCCAAATGCGACCCCGGCACAGGTCGGTGCATTTGTGCACCAGGGTTCAAAGGTACCAGGTGTGATGAGGTTAGTGTACTCGTTGTTGTAGTAATGGTTTATTAAAATAACTCTTGTCACCTTAACATCAGATTGCTTCTGCTACATACTGTTCTCGATAAATTTCTTTAGGAGCTCACAAGGAAAATTTGAGTAACAATCAAGATCATTTTAGTTGGTGATGATTTCCTCTATTCTGGTGGCCTTTCTGTTTGATTCAGGGGTGATGTTGTAATAAGAATTATATGCTAGTACTGTTAGAGGTCAAAGGGTTGAATTCTTTAGAATAAAATGCAGTCATTACTGGGGGAGACACCCCTTAATGAAAACAAACTTCAAGGAAGCTGAAAAGGGTATCAAGCCGTAAGCTACTTTTCTCATGGCATCATGGCAGCTAAATTTGCATTTTTGTTCCTCAAGATATGTTCTTTAAGGAAAGGAGACCTTAAAATGAAGCTGGGGTAGTGGATAACCTCGTTCCCAGGGCCTTTTCTCTTAGTTGGGGGTGGAAAAGGAAAAAGGCCCTGGGAACGAGGTTGGGTAGTGGAAGCTTACCGGTGCAAGTATACAAATTTGGCCCTACAGTTGATCTCTTTCTGACTTTATTCCTAGTCCATGCGAGTCATTCTGGTTTGTTTTCGTCCTAAAGATTCTACGACATTCTCTATACTTTGACCGAGATTAAAGAGATGTTTAGGAGATATTTCGAATTTGTAACCGCCTCCCGGTTAGCTCAATTGGTTAGAGCGTCGGATTGTGATGTGCCATCCTCGGAGACCCAGGGGCTGTAAGTCGATTTCAAGTTGAAATCGACTCACAGCCCCTGGGTCTCCGAGGATGGTGATGTGCGTGCGGAGGTCGGGGGTTCGAGCCCCGGCCGGACCAATACTCATGGTCTTAAAATAAGTGAGGAGAATTTGCTACCTTTCTATAATCAAGAAATGGATAGATATTCTAGTCTTCTCGGATAAGGACGAATAAACCGTTGGCCCCGTCTCCTGGCAGGGTTAGGGGTAGGAGACGTTAATTTCCCACGCACGAGATTACTGTGTGGGGGATGTCCTCCCTTGGGTGGGATGGATGGGTGTTGGCTCTGAAAAGCCCGTATGGGGAGTGGTCAATCAACCTATGTATGTATTTGTAAATATAGAGTATAACATTAACGATGAAATTTACTTTGAAACATTTTCTTTTAGTCAGCCATTTTGTCTTTGGCTTTATTTTTACAGCCTTGTGATGATGATTTCTATGGCGAGGAGTGTAAAACACAATGTCCCATATGTTCAAGACACGCGTTCGGTGCATGTGAGAAGGTGCATGGCAACTGCACGTGCACCTCTGGTTACCAAGGATACCTTTGCTTTGATGACTGTGCGCTGGACCGATATGGCTTGCATTGCAAGGAAGTGTGTGAGTGTTCGGTAGACGAGCTTTGCCATCACATCAACGGGATGTGTTTGGATCTATCCAGAGGAAAATTTAGCCTGATCGTCAACGATAGTGTAGACGAGCTTGACCTACTTGCAAGGAAGAGAGACATTAAGCTAGGGTTGGAAAAACTAATGGAACTTTATTATGACAAAACTGATGACGGGCGCACTCGAGCTCGTCGCAGTTTACTCGATAACGACAATGAAACTTCCCATAGCACGGATGAACCATCAGATCAGCCTTCTGGCCCTGAAAGCAGTGACACTCATGAGAAGAAGGGAGCCAAGCATGTGTTCATGGTCCGCCTGCTGGAGCTGCAGCCAGTGCTGACGGAAAACCAGGATAATGGCACAAGAGTGGTTTGTGTTCTCCTCGATAACTTTACTGTGGTGGATGGGCATTATGTGGATGAAGTCCTCTCCAGAGTACCCAGTGAGGATATTTCTTCGTCTCTCCAAGTCGAGTACTACACTGGCAAACTGTACAAAAAAAAAACTGGTTCCACCATAGCGGTACACCTTCCACTTATCATTGGTGTCTCTGTTGGTAAGTGGAGTAACGTAGAGTAATGTAACGCAGAGACTGAGTGACTGACTAATCAACAGATTGACTGCTTGCTTCACTGATAAACTGACTGACTAGCTGACCGGCTGGCTGGCTGGCTGGCTGACTGACTTAATGACAATTATTGACTGACTAGCGCATTGACAATCGTAATGACTGTCCCAGTGAGTAGCTTAATGACTGACTCAACAACTTACGGAGTGAGTGGCCTCAATGACTGACTCGATGACTACTCGGCGGTGGACTGACTGACCTAATTACTGACTGACTGGCTCATTAATTGGCTCAATGGCTGACCCGTTGACTGACTCGGTGATTAACTACTGATAGACTAACTGATTCAATGACTGACGCACTGATTGACTGGCTCATTAATTGGCTCAATGGCTGACCCGTTGACTGACTCGGTGATTAACTACTGATAGACTAACTGATTCAATGACTGACGCACTGATTGACTGGCTCATTAATTGGCTCAATGGCTGACCCGTTGACTGACTCGGTGATTAACTACTGATAGACTAACTGATTCAATGACTGACGCACTGATTGACTGGCTCATTAATTGGCTCAATGGCTGACCCGTTGACTGACTCGGTGATTAACTACTGATAGACTAACTGATTCAATGACTGACGCACTGATTGACTGGCTCATTAATTGGCTCAATGGCTGACCCGTTGACTGACTCGGTGATTAACTACTGATAGACTAACTGATTCAATGACTGACGCACTGATTGACTGGCTCATTAATTGGCTCAATGGCTGACCCGTTGACTGACTCGGTGATTAACTACTGATAGACTAACTGATTCAATGACTGACGCACTGATTGACTGGCTCATTAATTGGCTCAATGGCTGACCCGTTGACTGACTCGGTGATTAACTACTGATAGACTAACTGATTCAATGACTGACGCACTGATTGACTGGCTCATTAATTGGCTCAATGGCTGACCCGTTGACTGACTCGGTGATTAACTACTGATAGACTAACTGATTCAATGACTGACGCACTGATTGACTGGCTCATTAATTGGCTCAATGGCTGACCCGTTGACTGACTCGGTGATTAACTACTGATAGACTAACTGATTCAATGACTGACGCACTGACTGACTGGCTGAATAACTTACTTGCGGGCCCGATTCCTGACGTAATGACCAGCTGAAAATCATTTTTGCCAATTTACAGGCTTCTTCCTGATATTAGTTATCCTCGCCTTGTTTGCGCTCATACGTCGGAGATACAAACAAAAGTGTGGATTTTCCGGCTACAAGAACACCACAAAAGACCAAAGCGAATTTGAACTTCAGCCTTGGATTGGCCGAAGTACGGGCTACTTGCTGGCTTTCGACAACCCTTACTATGACGTTCTTGCTGCTATGGGATTGGACGATGACGTAGAAGAGGATTATTATAATCCCCTTTACGATGATGTCAGTGTCTACAGTGACAGCGGCGAGAACACAAGTGAAGACAGTTGCCATAAAGATCTTAGCTCCATGGTGATAAGATAGGAACTGTAAACTTTAGGTTTCACACTTAAAGGGAAAGTGGTTTTGCGTCGTGGCCAAGTCCCTGTGACGTTTATTTGAGTTTCGCAGCTCAGCTTTGCTGGCAACACAACAGGGTATTAAACTTGCTAAAAAACGAAGGCCAGAGTTTCAAGCCAGTTATAAAAGGCTTGGAGAGCGACCACAATACAAATATTAAAAAAGCCGGAAAATATACGGGCTTAAAACGTTAAGAAAATATTTTGATGCACATTTGAAGTTAGTCGATTATTTTTTTAAGTTTACGGAGTTAATTTACATTTTTTACTTGAGTAGCAAATTATTATTAAATAGGTAAATTATTATTAATTTTTGGATACCTCGATGAGGCCTCAAAACAGAAGGGGTGAGTGAGTATCTTTTCACTTGAAGGTACAACTGTAAAATGGACTTTAAGTAAGTAAAAGAGTTCTGCTTAGAATGCTCATTTGCTCAGTTTGCAGTCTTATTTGAAGGTTCGAATCAATTTGCAAAGCTTGTTGGGGAAAACAGAGCCTTGTTAGTAATGTTTGAGAGAACAAAAGGCTGGCCGAGTACTTATAGTCTATTAGTTAGGCAATACTGAAGAAAATATTATCTTTTTGTTTCTTATTTGGACACTTTAAAAGGCCTTGCCGTTGTGTAAAAAAAGGATGTATAAAAATCGACTAATTTATATTATATTTAAACTACCTTTGTATCCAAACAGTGCTCAAAACTCGCTATTGCTAGTAAAGATAACGAAACTTGTGGCGTTGATACCTTGTATTAGTTTGTAAACATCTCGCACAAAACCAAAGCCGACGTCAAACCCAAACGGTGAAAACTAATACTATTTTTCAATCCAAAAAGGACCAAATCATCCTCGTTCCTGGGGCTTTTCCCTTGAAAATTGGGAAATGGCAGGACCCCGCCTCCGTCCCAGATACGCACAAATATGCCCTGTGCAAAAGATGTGCACAAGTGCGAGATTGTGATGTCGTTTGGCACTAGAGCTGTGTAGTTCGAGCGGCAACCATACATTGCATCAATGATTGCCGATTGATTACTACCTTTTTCTGATATGGATTTCGCTGTAAAAGAATGAGCAGTGTTTCGAGAGGTGTAACTGTCTTGAGTGAACTTGCACTTTCTACGCGCGTCCCTCATGCGTTCTCGCCAAACGCTATCACCGGTTTTACCTTTCATGCACATGTATCTAATGAAATAACCACTTAAAGGGTAACTTTCACAACAATTCCTGCAGCGTTTCTGTGGATGATGGAAATAGTTGCTTTAGTTGTTGATATTGCTTTTTTTACTGTTGACTCAAGGATGCAGGTTCTTTACTTTATAACGCTTATCCCTGGCGAGCTACATGCGCACGGTCACGTGGCCAGCCAGTGTAGACGTTTTCCGATCCTTCAGCGTTTTCTTCATGGCGGAAGGTCAAAAATAATTTATAAAAACACAAAACGTGTAAGCTGACCACAATAACTTTATTTAATTCACAGAATAAGAGACCCCTTTCTGTAGCCACGCTAATAGCGGTTACAATCCTACATGAACGAATACATGGGTACTGCATATCTATTTGTATATATTACAAAGTTGTACATAAAATATACACCCATTAAAGAAACCATGATTTTACAGAAGTGACATAATACCAGTCAGGAAGTTTTCACACTAACAGATGTAGTTACGAATGAATTCACTCAAGTTTAAGTTTAATACAAAACGCTTTTGAGAACACTTGAGGGGCGTTCATTATAAATCAGAACCGCTTCTTCACTTAAAACAATTCTGAAGTCAGGCGTCTCCCTCCATAAATGTACACGTTTTCACTGGCTTCTCTTTAAAAGTTCAAAATGTCTTCTGCAAAGTCGAGATCTTCACCACTGGCCTGAGACACTGTGCGGTCAGAGGTGAAGTAACCGTTCAGTAAAGATAGTTGTTCCTCGATGTCCTCCGGAATGCTCATGTCACTAAAAGCAAACAAACAAACAGCAACAACAAAAATAAGCAAAGGAAATGACAAACCAGTTTGGACGTAAAATTCTCAAATTTGATGCCGTGAGTTGTTCGACAGGAACTGAGAAGGGATTTAAAATTATTTGTAAAAAAAAAAAGACAAAAAAAGTGACAATAACAACCTGGTGTGGAAGTCATCCTCATAATCGTCATTGTAATCAGCTGCTTGACCATTTTTGTCGTCATCTGGAATATCTTAATAATATAACATGTACGAAATGAGAGCGAGACAGAGAGTGACATTAGCAGTGGACATAACTTGTTTACCTCCTGACAAAGGAAGTAAGTGTTTCATTTCTAAGAAAAACTGTTGTTCTATTTTTATAATTTGCCCTTCGTTGACTGTGTGCAGCAAGTAAATTCAAGTGGATATGATGCACGCACGAGCGATATACCCAACAGCCTTGGACCAGTTGTTCGAATGGTGAGTAACGCTGTCGCGCTGGACAAGTCTCTCTGCAGTGGATACCGCTGTACGTTTTGTTAACACTAATCCGCCGGATAGCGATTTATCCGCTGCAAAGCGTTATCGGCCCTTTCAACAGCTGGGCCCAAGTGGTTTGTTTAAAGCTCTAACTTTGCTAGACTTTTGATTCGTTTTGATCTTGAATTGTTTTCACGTAGATGCCAAAAGAAGCCGGCGTTGTGTTTTTCTAGAAAGAATCTAACATGATTGCTAATCACAGTTGTAATAAGGGAGATGCTGAGGGAAGAAGCTCTTTTAATATCTAGGCCTCTCGGCGATTCTCTTACCGAAACCGAGTTTGCTGATCTTGTTGTCAATGTCGGCAAGGTCCTGCCAGTTAGGTGATTTTGAGGCCTCTTCAAAGGAAAAAAAAGTTATAAAGTAAATGCGTTGGAAGAATTAAAAATGTAAACTTACTAATGTATCCCGAATTTTGATCACTCTACTTCCATGAAAAAGCTTTACAAAAAAACAAACAAACAAACAAAAAAACAAAACAAAAAAAAAACCGAGCAAGTCAGTTTTTCGGACAAGAGAAACTGTTCAAGAAGAACTTGTCATATTTACCAACAACAAGACAAACTGAAGGACACCTTTAAAAGCGTTAACTAGTAAGGAGGATTCCCTGTCGTGAATCCAG
Organism: Stylophora pistillata; assembly: GCF_964205215.1. Classification (NCBI taxonomy): domain Eukaryota; kingdom Metazoa; phylum Cnidaria; class Anthozoa; order Scleractinia; family Pocilloporidae; genus Stylophora; species Stylophora pistillata. The sequence continues at coordinate 31,442,099 of NC_142526.1, forward strand.
ATTTATCACAAGACTCCATCGCTCACCTCTGTTATTGTTATTCATTCCAGGTAATGGTGGTGCACCCTTTAATGAGCCAAGTCCACTACTGCCCAGGGATGGAGCACCCTTCAGAGAGGAGAGTCCACCAGTCGATTTGGATCCTTAGAAAAAAAAACAATCATGAGAACTAGGCAGATGACAGGTTTTGTGCTCAGTAAGAAAACAATTTTTTTTCCAACAAAAAATGCCATGTTTGAACAATACCTGTTTCTTTCATTAACCCTTGTTTCTCGCTCTCTCTACAAGAAAAATGTGCACCGATTTCACGACAAACAAATGAGGAACTATACTCATAAAAAGTGAATGACTGGCCCACCTCAATTAGTTTGCCTACTTGTGGGCCAGTCCAGTCTAATAATGTGTAGTAGAAGAGACAAATAAAGTTTGTTTTTGTTAAATGTAGACTTGGGTTGCCAACTGACTCACTGCAAACTCACTTTGTCTTCAGTGGAATATCTGCAAAAATATCATCTCCATCATCACTTGCAATGGTTACATCTGGGCTTCTATATTGAAAGCGCACGTTAAATATTAAACAGTTACTAAATTGTAATAACCAGGAAATTAAAAATGCAAATTTGGAAATGTGTTATAGTTACTTCAAGAAGCTCTAACTGAAAAAACAAACAACAATACCAGGTGATGAAGTTTTTGCAAAATCACCACTTAAAATATCTGTTTTGGGTCTTACGAGCAGTTTCAATAAAGGAAAAATCAGCAAAATGATTGTTGACAGTTGAAATATTAAACCTACAGAATTATCCCTTAGACATTACTTTAGCCATTACCTATACATAAACTAGGGTGTGTTACACATAATATTATAAATACCTGTTTCCACTTTTGTCCCTTCTTGAGTCTGACAGAGAATTTAGCTCCTTGTCAGAGTTCAGTTTTTCAAGCAATGAGTCTTGGTTTTTGTCAGATTTGCTGGATTTCTCATCTCGCACTCGCTGTGGAATTTTGCTTGGTCTGGGACTGGAAATCTGGTGAGAAAAAAGAAACAATCAAACTGAAAAAGGAATGATCTTCAAATGACAAAAAAGGGGAGTTGAAAGATCTGCAAGCAAAGAGCTAGTTTATAAAATTTGAATCTGAATCACAAGCCTGGATTCAATGTCAACAAGGATTCATGAAAATTTAGTTGTTGGTAAACTTTGAGTTTCTACCAAGTAATACAACTTAAAATATGTGCAGCATTGAAAGTGAAAGATGTATTCCTACACTAGTCTTGAAGAGATGTAAACACACACAAAAAGAAACCGCTGCAGACACACTAACGACAGTTTTGCATAATTTTGATAGCATCTACCTGGCCAGAGAACTGTACTAAATGTATGTTTAAGAGGAGATGAAGTAAAGACAAGGAAAAGGGACCCTTATTATCATTATCATTATTATTATATTTGTAATGTCCATTGCTCATTATGAAATCCTTTTACATAGTCAGATACTTAAATATATATTAAGTGTGAAGGTTAACATCACGGCATTTAAATTTTTATTTGTGCTAAATGAAGGTGCAATTTACTGTTAACTTTTAAATGATCAATTAATATTATCTATGCAAATACTTATAATCTGGTAGTTCTATTTGGATTACCAGTAGTTAGTTGTAACAATTGTTGTTAGGTGCCTTGTTATGTTAGTTTTATTCTTGAATTGTCTTAAATAGCATGTATTTAAGAATAACCACTTTTAAAATTCATGTTTTAAGACCTTGAGTTAATGGGAATTTCCCAATTCGTAATAATAATAATAATGTTAACATCAATCATGATAAATTTTTACTCTCTTAAGATTTGTAGCTTGAATGAACTTTTGTTTTCAAAATTACGGCATTCATTTTACCATACTATCATCACTCTCATTGTCCAAAGAAACTTCTCCCTGGTCATCTTCATCACCCTTTAACAAAAAATGCTCTTAGTGTTAAATATTTCATCAAGTTTAATCAACTGGCAGATTACATTTTAAGAAAGTATCATTCTGCAAAAGGGAAAAGAAGAGTTGACTTGGCTCACAAATCAAGCACTGTGAGTATTATCATTTTTGTTATCATATTGATTTCATATTCAGATATATTTAGCTGTTTTATAATATCTAGTGCCACTTAACTATGGAAATTACAGTGTAGTTTCTGACTGACCATTTTTTTCCACTTTGAGAAAGAAGATTTTGGGTGTGCATTTTAAGGCTTGCCTTGTTAGTGTAATAGCCACTGCTCTTATCTGGCAAACTACAAGCTTCCCCTTAAAGTTCACTGAAACCCATAGACACTCCTGACTAAAGAGCAGCACTGTCAGAGAATCTGGATCAAGAGCAATAAAACACAGTCTAAACTCAGACCTATTAATTTGGTGGCTAGTGCACTACCAATATCATGACAAAAACCCAAAAATCCCAACCAAAAACCAAACCCACTACATCTACAATCAATGATCAGTATGTCAAACTTTAGATTACCATCAAGTTATACCTTATTTGAGTTAGGGGGACTGATGCTTCTTGGGCTGTTAGCTGCACTGTGCCTTGGTGAAGTTTTGACCTCTCCATTGGTGACTGGTGAAAGTCTCTTTAAGACTTCTGCCAACAGTGGGCTTCCAGATGTGTTATCAACATCATTCAGCTTCAGTTCTCTGGCAAGGTTGTTTCTACCTGGATACTTGTCACTCTAAAGACAAAATAAATAATGTGATATGGTATCTCACTTGATGGTAAACTGAATGCTTTGTCTGGATTGAAGCACTGTGTAGATTATAGCCTCTTCCAGTTGTACAGTTGTTAAAATGGAGTGAAATACTATTGTGCTTCACTTTGCTTTAAACTGGACCTCTGAAACAGGCCATGCAGATTACTCCAAATTGGACATTTGAGGATGATTATACCCTAAGGCTGACCGGTTCCTAAAGTTTACACAACTTATACACAGAGTTGCAAGTTACACCTAGGGAGTTTCTCTTAATCCTATTTGCTCTTCACTCCATGACAATTGCTCATTATTGGAGATAAAAGTACAAAACTTGAATTTGCAAATGGCATTCAAGAATATTTATACTATCTTTGACTTACAAAATTAGTCTCTGGATCAAAAACTGCAATAGAGAAATCAAGATCAAAGTACTCCAGAAATTCTCTGACTAAACCTGTCACAAGCCGTCCTATAGGACAAAAAGGAAAGAACAAGTTATCACAAAGATGTCTTTTAAGAAGACTGAGTATTTTCAAATGTACTTTAAAATACAAAAAAGCCAATTTTAGTTACCTTCACTTGTATTTAAAAACTTCTTCAGTTCGGGGTTTACAAGTTGAATTTTACCCTAAAAAAAGACAACATGTTTCAAGGGTTTCTTTCAACTACACTGTTTAGAATTATACAAAGGATTCTTTGTCAAACATCAATACTCCTTTCTCTATGGGCAAACAATTCTTTAACATTCTGTCACATTTATTTTAGGATTGAAACATGAAGCAATGATCTGCCTTCTGTCACCTTGGGGATCTTAAATTCTTTGTTTTTTTTTTCAAAGAAAGACATACATAAAGACAGACAAGGGAAACAAATGAGGGTCATGATCCCATTTCACATACAAATTTTATGCATCCTGTGTAGTAAATAGTATATGAAATGTCATAAATTTATGAGGAAAAACTTCATCTCTCACTTTAAAAATTTACTCATCCCATATTAATTGGGCTTAAGTGTAAACCCTGTGCCACCTTCACAGACAGACACACAGACAGAACGCGTAAAGCCTTGACTGCAGTTTAAGCACCACATAGAATCAATATTACAATAATAAATTAGCATACATACCTATGATGCACGATCCTCGCAGTAGATAGCACTATTTAAGCAATAGCGAAAATCAGACCTGAAAAAAAATCAGGCCTGTACGGGACTCGAACCACTGACCTCTGCGATACTAGTGCAGCGCTCTACCAATTGAGCTAACAAGCCAACTGGGAGCAGGTCGTTAAGTTGATTCGTAATAAACCCGTGAAAGTGATAAATGAGATACAATGAATATAATTATGATCATATATTTTGAAATGTGGTATTAGATACGTATGATGCACGATCCTCGCAGTAGATAGCACTATTTAAGCAATAGCGAAAATCAGACCTGAAAAAAATTCTTTTCAGGTCTGATTTTTCTCAGGTCTGATTTTTTTCAGGTCTGATTTTCGCTATTGCTTAAATAGCACTATCTACTGCGAGGATCGTGCATCATACCTATCTAATACCGCAGTTCAAAATATATGATCTTCATATATTCATTGTATCTAATTTATCACTTTCACGGGTTTATTGCGAATCAACTTAACGACCTGCTCCCAGTTGGCTTGTTAGCTCAATTGGTAGAGCGCTGCACTAGTATCGCAGAGGTCAGTGGTTCAAGTCCCATACAGGCCTGATTTTTTTCAGGTTTGATTTTCACTATTGCTTAAATAGCGCTATCTACTGCAAGGATCGTGCATCATACATATCTAATACCGCAGTTCAAAATATATGATCTTCATATATTCATTGTATCTCAAATTAGCATACAGTACATCACTGTGCAGTGTATATTGTGTATATTACATAAACCAACCTCTGATCCATCCTGTTCTTCCAAAGCTAAAAACACACTTGCTCTGAGCTGAGCCTGTCAAAAGAAATGACTGTCACAGTAACTTTACTCGCTATAAACATTCTACTTCCCAGCTTGAAATGCTTGAAAATGCAGAACAGGGATTTCTTAAGAGATCTTTATATATCAACAAACTGTCTGGCTTTCAATGTAGCTCATTAATCAAGACGAACAAACAATATTACCGCACATTAAACTACAACCAATGTGATACACTAAACTAACAGATCACGATGGTCCAGATTGCATTTTTGATTCATCGAGAAAGCTAGCAAAGTAGATAAGTGCGTTTTACAAAGAAGAGGAACAAATTAATTCGCTAAATTCAGCTAAAAGCTCACTAAAGAATTTGATCTCTCAACTTAAAGATTTTCTCTAAACAATGGAAAATTAAACCGCACGCTGAAGTGTTCATTTATTTCTCAATCAGTTTGCTTGATGCGGGGTAAAGGCGCTAGCGGAAATTGAGATAAAAGTCAACTAAAGTAAAACAAACTTTAGATTATTAGAAAGTTTACCGGTAAAATCGAATGAGTGCAAAAGATACTAAAGCTTATTTCTTTAGGTAGCACGATACTAGCGACCACAAAGAGAAACAATCACCGTCTCATTCTCATAAAAAACAACAAATAACATTTTAAACAAAAAAAATGTTATTCTTTCGGTATTTTGGGCACTCGCGTCAAATAAAAAAAACGGTCCGCAACTTTACTCCTGGGGAAGAAAAGATCAATTGTTGGTGAACAATTTAGAAAAACGTCCTTCTTCCTTTAAAATTTTAGATTAACTTACCCTGATTTTTCCCAAAACACCCTTACTTTCCAATGTCTGGGCGACCATGTCCCTCAATTCTGTGTCTTCCTCCGCGGACATTTTGAATATTTTCGCGTCTCCAATCTCCAACCGAGTGTTATCGGATTCCGAACATATAGCGGAGGTTTATCGTGTAAGGTAAGACCCGGATGCCCGCCAAATTTGTGGCTCACGTGTGTAATTTATTTTGGTTCACCGCCATATTCCAAGTCATTGGCAATCATGGCTGTACAGCCATGCCAGCAGTTTTCGCTAGGTAATGACGATTGAAGAATAGTTTACCTTAATTTGTCGATTGTGTATACGTGACAGATATTTTTGTCCGTAAATTTGCAGACGGAGCGGCAGAACAGGGATTTCTTGCATTCTATCGTTCATTGCCCGAGGTATGTTCTTCCCAAGGCCTTCCTGGGTGATATATGACATGGTGTATCATTAATTCACTCCTAGCTAGTGTAATTTTGTACGATCTTTTTCTCTTTTAGAAACCTGAAACAACTTTCCGTGTGTTCGATCGTTCGGTAAGTATGCATGTGGCACCGACGTGTGTTCGCTCGTTCACGATGTTGATCTTTGAGGTTTACTGGTGTAATCACAATTTTAAACCAGATGTGGTTAAATCAAAAAATCAACAATCAGTGTATTGTACAAGTTGTACCTGCTGGCACACGCGACAGAGATGGGGGGAGAAGAGATTGGGCATGGGGTATATAAATATAATTATTGAAAACTGGACCATTGGATAATGCATTTCAAGACTTTATTGGCTTAACCATAATGGTATATGAGCCAATGTACCATAATCTAATATCTGTACATGGTAACATCCGGTTTCTTCTTACAAAATAAAGTCTAATATCCAGGGGGCGTTTTTTTTAATAAAACAATTATTCCACTCATGCATGTTGGATATGAGATGATTATGGCCAACAAGGCGCTATGCACCTTGCTGGCTATCTATCATCTCATATCCAATGCGCACTCGTGGAATAATTGTTAAATATTAATTCAGTATGTAGGAGGACTTTTTTAAACCAAATAGGAAGGGTGATTATCCCTCCCAGCCCTACTCCTTCAACCACCAAATCAAAAATTCCACCCATGAACTGTGCTTCTTAGTTTGTCTTTTGATCTCCTTTACGATTACATAAGTTTTACATGCATGGTAAAGTTAAGAGAGTCACTGTTTGAGTTTCACCCTGGGAAATCACTGTGCTTAATTTTTTTTTGAGAGAACATTGTCCCCTCCAATGATATCTTTTTGTTTTGTTATGTTCTGTGCTCACCTCTTCATAATCCCTCCAATACTCTGTCTTTTCCTCTTCCACAACAGGACTACTATACTGTTCATGGTGCTGATGCAGCATTTGCTGCCAAAGAAGTCTTCAAGACAACAAGTGTTATTAAATATCTTGGGATTGGTATGTTGAGGTGTAATAAATAATCTAACAGACTGCATATCTTCAGTACCTTCTTTAAAACAATGATAATTATTTGCTATAATATGTTAAAAGCAACCTTTTTTGCATACACTTATCAGGTGAAAAGAAGGTTCCATCAGTTATTTTGAGTAAAATGAATTTTGAGAGCACAGTTCGGGATCTGTTGCTTGTACGTCAGTACAGAGTGGAAATGTACAGAGCAATCAAAGGTGCAAAGAATACTTCAGCCTGGGAACTTGTTGCCAAGGTACAAGCTGAGAAGAATTAGTCAACAATTAAAACAGAAATTAGTAATGAATGGATTGGTGAAGTGTTACTTAAATCCTGCTATCAGCATTTTTACCTTAAATCCCCAATATGTTATCTTAACCTTTCAACCCATGAGAGAGACGATAATAGCATCCCCCCCCCCTCCCTGAATCAAATATAAAGGTCTAGAGAACAAGGGAAATGTTCTGACTAACTAAAGAAGCTCTTGATTGTTAAACAAGTACTCCTTGTCAGCACCTTAGGAAATGTATGGAGAAAATGCACACTCATGTTAGGGTGTAATGCACCGATCACTTCAAAGCTTCAACATCACCCCCCCCCCCTCCCTGGCAACCCACAGGCATTTGACTTTCATCTGTGCCTGTGGGTGGGAATTTGAACCTTGTCTGGCTGGGTCTGGGAATTTGAACTGGAAGTGTCAAGTCTTTCCAGCGGAACACAAGTGTTGTATCTCTAAAATCGAATATTCAGGTGTTTATTTGTAAACAATTCAATTTATTTTGTAAGCAAAATAATGGCTCAGGAGAAAAGGTTAACAAGGTCTAGGTCTCAAAGCTTGATCAATGTATAGAAAGTCACAGTCACTGATTTTTCCTGAACCAAAAAGACTGACCATCAAATTTGGTACTAGAGTAGGGCATTTAAGCACAATTTTTGTTCCAGGGGGCAGGAATTTTAACAAACCAATTTTCAAAAGTTTAATCACCTGAGAAGTTGCTCATAGGGGGGAGTGGGAGAGGGCTATTGAAGCTTTGAATTGATTGACACACTAAGGGTTAACTTTTACTGGTTTTGCTTGTCTAATTAAAAAAAAAACTACGTGATGTTTATCTCATTATTTGATTTTGATGTACTGGTATTTTTTATAAATTTAATTTAGGCATCACCTGGTAATTTACAACAATTTGAAGACATTCTCTTTGGAAGCAATGACATGTCTGTATCAGCAGTTGTCATGGCAATCAAGCTTGGTATGGAGAATGGCCAAAGGGTATGGTTGCTTAAAAATTGATTACAAGGTATACAGCAAAGTGACAAGTATGTTTGGGTGTTGGGAAGGAGATCTAACAATGAAAGAATGAAAGCCTTTATTTAAAGAGGGTAGCACTTAATAGCCAGAGGCTTATAAACTTGTGGCCCTCACAGATTACACAACTATATACAATCAGATAAATATGTAAGCTAAAATATGTCAACAATATGTAAAAATATGTAAACAACAAGGGCAAAAGACAGCAACAAAAGTGAAAGTCACAGCATCAAGAAAACCAAAAGTCTTGATGTTTGATTAACCTTTCCTTTTCTACAGGTGGTAGGTGCTTCATATGCTGATGCTGCGGCAAGGAAGCTCGGAGTCTGTGAATTTGTAGATAATGATCAATTTTCTAATCTGGAGGTAAAATGAATTTAAAGTAGGAATTTTAGGATTCCCAAGTTTCACCACATCTCGTCCGCCTTATATAATCTTCACTGGCTTCCTGTGGCTTATCGCGTCCATTTTAAGTTGTTACTTTTAATTTATAAAGCTTTAAATAACCAAGGCCCACTATACATAAAAGAATATCTGCAGCCACACAGTGTCAAGGGTCATCAGCTACGTTCCTGCGATCAGGGTCTCCTTAAGGTCCCAAGAACTAACTTTAAGACCTTTGGTGATCGTGCCTTTGCCCGTTCTGGACCTTTTTTGTGGAACGAACTGCCGCTTGAAATTCGAAACAGTCCAAGTGTAACGATTTTTAAGTCAAAGCTTAAGACACATCTATTCAGGCTGGCTTACAGTTTGTTTTGATATTTTGTCGTTTATCATTTTAATATTTGTAGTTAATAATGTTGTAAAGCGCTTTAGAATATTTTATAATTTTAGCGCTTTAGAAATGTAAATTATTATTATTATATTTCCATGTTAGTCATAATACAAGAAGATTGAGAGGGGTGTATTCATTTAAGAATTATTTCTCAGGCTTTGCTTGTGCAGCTTGGACCAAAGGAATGTTTACTGCCACAAAATGATACAAGTGCTGATGCAGCCAAAGTATTGGAGGTGATTCAACGAAGCAACATTCTCATAACTGACAGGAAGAAATGTAAGATTTAGTTTGAAATTGTGGCAAATAGCGGGGTTCTAGTAACTTTTTTTTGATAAGGGGCTGTCATAAGTATACGGGTGATATACTGTTGAACCTGGAATTGGAGGCCCTAAGTAATGCAAAACTGGAACACAAGAGAGACTGCGTGTAAACAAAACAGACAGGTGTTAGAGGTCTAATAGACAGCAGCATTAAATATTATGAACCCCTGATGCAGTCTGATTTATTGAAGACCTTGTGTATCAGTTTCTAGTCCAGAGTGAATAGGGGTTTATCTTGTGGGTTAATTGTCACTTGGTGGTCCAGGCTCAAGTCCTCCCTCCCTGCTACCCACTGCATTTGTTCTTGGTCGCCCTGAGTTCAACTCCCGTGCTGCGCTGTGTAAATAGCCAACTGGTCTGCCTCCTGCCAGTTGGGATTTTAAAACACTTGATGTTTATTTGTAAATATCTCTTTGTTTGTTTGTTTGTTTCCAACAATGTTCAAAAAATGAAAGTCATGTGAATGAGGGTACCTTGAGAACAGTGGAGGTAGTTTTGGGAATTCTTAGGATGCCAATGGGAATTTTAGCAGGTTCTCGACAAAAATCTCCCTGTTACCAGGGTTAAAATATTTTCCTTTCCACTCAAAAAAAAGGGCCGGTAAATAGTTGTAGTAAACTTGTTCATAAGGAATAGACCACTTTCATAAATGGTTGCCTGGGCAATATTCTTTCGTTTAAATTTAAATTAGCCCTTCTGGCCTCGCTTGAGATAATGTATTCTTTTGAATTTTGTAATGGAGAACGAGGCCAGAAGGGCTAATTTAAATTTAAACAAAAGAATATTAATCCGGCAGCCATTTATGAAAGTGGTCTGTTGTGCATTATTTACCCAAGTTAATTAATAGCACCTATTATTATCCAACCATGCTTCATAGAGTACAAATCATGCCCAAAATGAATACAAATATCTTGTAGTATATGCACTCCAGAGAACCGGTTAGACAGGTTTTCTTGCATTACGCAAGTGACAAATCTGTTGCACACTCCTTGTAAATAGATATCCACGAAATTTGCCCACAGTGATATAACAATTTGGCAAGTTGGATAATAAATCTCTTATTAAATGTTTTGTTGTGAAGTATGGCTGAGTATTTTTACTTGCTGTTTATATTTTGAGTTGCCGTAGGAGCTCTTCAAAATATGACTCAACTTGTAAAAATACTCAGCGATGCTACACAACAAAATGTTTAATAAGATAATATGTATTTAGGTCAGGATGACTTAACTGTGTGCATTAAGTTGCACTTTCTGGTGATCTTTCTTCCTCTTTCTAGCTGAGTTTTCCAACAAAGACATAGTACAGGATCTCAACAGGCTTTTGAAGTTAGGAGCTAGTGGAAATAGTGGAACTTTGGGTATGTCTTTCGTTATTGAATTTATAAAAAACATATCTGGAGGAAATTGTAGTATACTAGGACAGCGGTTGTTTATGTAAAAGTATACATCCGGGAAAGTGTGAGCGCGGGAAGATTATTAAAGAAACGTGTACTGTGTGTACTGTTGTTGTTCGCCTTCGTGGCTGCCTTTTGTGGCATACTTCTTCATTTTTAGACACTACAAATTGGCGACGAGGATGTCGAATTCAGTAGAAAGGGCGCTTCCGCCTCTAGATTTAACAGGGTCTTCCTCTCAGGTCGCGGAACGATGGCGACAGTGGAAACGATCGTATCAGTATTACATCGATGGCAAGGGAATTACGAATCCTTCTCGGAAAACAGCTCAGTTACTTCATTTAGCAGGTATGGAAGTACAAGATATTTACGAAGATATTCCAGATCCTGGACCACTGAATGCTAACGAGGATAATGAGTATGTGGTGTGTCTGCGAAAGTTGGATGCTCATTTTCGAGCCGAGGACAATGTACCGTACGAGCGTCATGTCTTTCGTCAACTTACGCCGACAAAGGGAGAGACCGCCGATAAGTTCATGGTTCGTTTACGTAAACAAGCTCGTCATTGTAATTTTGGTCCAACTTTGGAAGAAAATTTACGGGATCAATTGATTGAAAAGTTGCCTAATGTTGAGCTAAAGAAGAAGCTATTGGAAGTCGTTAATATTACTCTGCAAGCAGCAATGGATAAAGTTCGAAAGTGGGAAGCCTCACACGAGCAGGCAAGTCAAATGGTCATGCCAAGCCAAGAACCTGGAGCAGGTACTCATGCAGTTGAAGAACGTCCTGGGCGTGGAGACAAAGGGAAAAGCGTTTGTTTCAACTGTGGTAAAGAAGGTCATTTTGCTCAAAGTACAAATTGTCCAGCCCGAGGTCGCAAGTGCAGCAAGTGTGGTAAATATGGTCATTATGCAAGCTGTTGCAAAGGGGGAAGGAACTCGAAGCCTGGAAAACAAGGTAACACCCAACAACGGGGAGGCAGACAGCAGCGTCATGGTAAGGGGAGACAGGCAAATCATGTTGAGGGTCATTGTAACGAGTCAGGTGAGGATGACAGTTTTGCTTTTACTATAGAAGAACAGACATGTGCTATGTCAAATTCCTCTGAACCCGTTATCTCAGTGAAGATTGGCGGAATCAGCAGAGATGTGTTGATTGATTCAGGTTCTGCAAGTAACCTCATTAGTAAAGATACACTGCAGGAACTTAAGTATCAGGGGCTCAAGATTGAATTAAAACCTTGTCTGAAGAGATTGTATGCTTATGGGGGTCGAGAACTTAAAATTGAGGGCCAGTTTCAGACAGAAGTTTCCGTACCCAAAGCAAAGGTTGTGGCAGATTTCATTGTTGTTGAATCCGGGCGTTGTTTGCTGGGATATTCGTCCGCCACAGATCTTGGAATCCTTCGTGTGGATCTCTCGGGAACTCTTGGGACAGGAGACTGTAACACTGTTGATGGTACCTTCGTGGGAGGACTCAAAGCAAAATACCCCAGTGTTTTCCAGGGAATTGGAAAGCTTAAAGATTATCAGTTGAAGCTACACATTGACCCCAGTGTAACTCCAGTCGTTCAAAAAATGCGACGAGTACCTTTTTCTGTAAAGGACAAAGTAACTGCCAAGGTTAACGAACTCCTTGAAAAGGACATAATTGAGAAAGTCGAGGGGCCGACGGTGTGGGTAAGCCCAGTCGTTGTTGCTCCTAAACCGTCCGGAGACATAAGGTTGTGTGTCGACATGCGGAGAGCCAACGAGGCCATTATTCGGGAAAGATTGCCCATACCAACCATAGATGAAGTCCTTGAAAGTCTTAATGGGAGTGGTGTTTTCTCGAAGTTAGATTTAAGGTGGGGTTTTCACCAAATTGAGCTGGATCCTGATTCAAGGGATATCACTGCTTTTACCACCCATGATGGTATATTCCGCTACAAACGTTTGAGTTTCGGTGTAAATGCCGCACCAGAGAAGTACCAGCATATCATCACCCAGTCAATGGCAGGTCTACAAGGGGTGTCAAACATAGCAGATGATCTTATCGTTCATGGTCGAGACACTGAGGAACATGATAAGAACTTACACAGTGTGTTGCAACGTCTTAGTGAGAAGCAGCTGACTTTGAATGCTGAAAAATGCACTTTCCGAATGACTAAAGTGGTATTCATGGGTCTTTTGCTGAGTAAGCATGGCATCGGCCCAACGGAGGAAAAAGTCAGAGCAGTTGCAGAGGCAAGTCAGCCTCAGACACCCTCAGAAGTCCGTAGCTTCTTGGGGCTCGTTGGATTCAGTGCCAGGTTTATACCCGATTTTGCTACCACTGCTGATCCCCTCAGAAAACTTGCAAGAAAAGGGGAACCGTTCGTTTGGGGTAAGGAGCAGGAGCAATCGTTTCAGAGATTGAAGAGTCAAGTTGCAAGTGCACCAGTCTTAGCTTACTTCGATAAGGACACACCCACCCGTGTTATTGCTGATGCAAGTCCTGTTGGACTTGGCGCCGTGCTGGTGCAAGAAAAGAATGGGGAAAGCCGTGCCATCTGTTATGCTAGTCGTAGTTTGAGTCAAGTGGAGCGTCGTTATAGTCAGACAGAAAAGGAAGCACTAGCCTTAGTCTGGGCTTGTGAACGCTTCCACCTCTACTTGTACGGGCTTCCACAGTTTGATCTGGTGACAGACCATGAAGCACTTAAAGTCATCTATTCAAGGAAGTCTAAACCTTCAGCCAGAATAGAGCGCTGGGTTCTGCGTTTACAACCGTACAACTATCAAGTTTGCTATGTGCCTTCAAGAAAAAACATCGCAGATGCCCTTTCCCGACTGACGAAGATACCTGCTTCAGACAATTCCGCGGAAGATGATGGATATGTACGCGCGATAGCTCTACATGCTGTCCCTGCTGCATTGAGAATCAAAGAGATTGAACAAGTCTCAGCACAAGACTCTGAGTTGCAAGCACTCAGGAATTGTCTCATCGAAGGGAAATGGGACAATGCCCCAAAGCAGTATTTGCCAGTGCGCAATGAGTTGACTTTTATTGGCCATGTAATTCTCCGGGGGACAAGAATTGTTATACCCCAAGCACTTCGCAAGAGAGTCATTAGTTTGGCACACGAGGGGCACCAAGGAGTCACAAAGACAAAGGAGAGACTTAGAACAAAAGTCTGGTGGCCTGCTATGGATCGTGATGCCGAGAAAAGATGTGCAGAGTGTTACGGGTGCCAGATGGTTACAAAGAACGTTCCACCCCCACCATTGAAGTCAACACCGTTACCCAACCAACCATGGGAAGAAGTAGCTGTGGATCTAATGGGTCCGTTACCTTCTGGGGAACATTTGTTAGTTCTCGTTGATTATTACAGCCGGTGGATAGAGGTTGATGTTATCCGAACAACTTCCAGCAAAACCATCATTCATTGCTTGAATGCCCAATTTGCAAGACATGGGTTGCCTAAAGGTCTGCGTACCGACAATGGCTCAAATCTTGTATCTAAAGAAGTAGAAGATTACCTGAATGAAATGGGGATTGATCACCATTACACAACACCTCTATGGCCAAGAGCTAACGGTGAGGTAGAGAGGCAAAACAGGTCGCTTCTGAAGTCCATGAGAGCAGCCCATGCAGAAGGAAAGAACTGGAGAGAGGAGCTAAACAGGTTCCTTTTGGCATACAGGTCCACGCCACATTCAACCACAGGAAAGAGTCCCGCCGAGTTATTGTTTAGGAGAAAGCTGACAACTAAAATGCCTGAGCTAGTCAATGTTGAAGAGGAGGAGGTAGAAGTGAGCGACCAAGCCGTTCGTGATCGGGACAATCAGAGAAAGCAGTTTAACAAGGACTATGTGGACAAGAAGTTCCATGCCAGAGATCGAAATGTGAAAGAAGGAGACAGTGTTCTGCTTGAGAAGAAGAAAGAAAATAAGCTGTCACCTTGCTATGAGAAGGAACCATATCAGGTGATATCTCGTTATGGGGACCAGGTGGTGTTGCGATCGCCTCAAGGTGTCCAGTACAAACGCAGCCTTCAGCATATTAAGTCCTTTAATATGCCAGATCTAGAAGAACAGGAAACGCCGCAACAGGACGCTAAACCACGGACTGAACCTAAGTCATTTGAGACGCCACCTGTGGCAGAGGATCAAGTACCAATGGCTGAATCACCACCAGAAGATGTACCTTCTACTGTACCTACAGCTGAGCAGCATGTGAGAAGATCCGGCAGAATTACGAGCCATCCAAAGGCTCTGAGTGACTACGTTCTGTACTAAAACTAGTGACATTGGCATTTTCATATTACTGTTCGTTGTTATTACATGAGTGACATTGAAACGTTGTTTTATAAGCTGAACGGCCAAGGCTATGTTTATGTTTAGCGTGATTTTTGTCTTGAACATTTGGAATCGAATTGAACTTTTACGGTGTCTAAACAAAGTGGAAGTTTGTAATGTTTCTGTCTTTCGAGGTCAACCATCTAAGCGAAGAAAGAGAGGGAATGTAGTATACTAGGACAGCGGTTGTTTATGTAAAAGTATACATCCGGGAAAGTGTGAGCGCGGGAAGATTATTAAAGAAACGTGTACTGTGTGTACTGTTGTTGTTCGCCTTCGTGGCTGCCTTTTGTGGCATACTTCTTCATTTTTAGACACTACAGAAATACACAGAAATGCATCTGGATCTGATGGCCTGAATGCTGCTTTGGCTAATAGCTCTCTTAGTTTACAAACTGTTCAAATTTATTCATATCATTTAAAATTTTGAATGTGTCATCTCCTTTCTACAGCAGAAATAGACTTGACACATGCGACATCTGCTCTAGCTGCTTTGATCAAGTACTTAGAGGTAACTCACCGATGTAAATCCTTGCTGCAGGAGACATTTTTGATTGTCATGTTGGCTGTTATACATGCATCTATAATGTACCTGAAGTTCTCTTTTAAATCCTATTCACCTGGATGTATATTCATGTGATTATTATTTCAAAGTTGTGGTTACTTAGAATCTTGAAGACCTGTGTGAAATACATTAATGCAAATGTTTTTATCTCGTCAACCTTTTATATCACCCCAGATTAAAAATGAGTACAAAGTTGAAATTGTGTTTACAAGTTTAATGTATAATCATCTCTGCTTTTTTCACTGCATAGGAAAATTTAGTTTTTAGAAGTTGCTACAACTATTTATTCAGACTTACCGGTAATTGGTATTATTAATTGCAGCTTCTTGCAGATGAGTCAAACTTCAGCCAGTTTTATCTGAGTACATTTGATCTAACACAGTTCATGAAGCTTGATGCAGCAGCTGTGAGAGCTCTCAATCTTCTTCCAAACCCATTAGATGGTATAGTAAACTATAACTTTGTATATTTTTGTTGTCATAAAAGCGGACTGTAATAGACCTCGTTTAAAAGGTTTTAATCTTCAAAAAACCTTGTGCCTTTAAAACATGGCGACTCGATAAAAGTCTCCACTGACAAGTCTGGATAAACGTCAACAATAGAAATGCAAATTAAGACTAACAGTGTAGTGTAGTGTATGCGGTTGGTTCTCGTAAGCATGCACACGTGTGCGCATTATGTATTCCATGTGCTTTAAAAATAAAAACCGAATACATGACAGTGGCGACGAGGATAAAGTCGTAGGAGACCGTCGAAAATATGACTGCTAGCGGTAAGATAGAAAGTTTTGATGAAACACAGGAGAAATGGGAAACCTATGTAGAACGGGTGGAACAGTTTTTCTAAGCAAACAACATCGATGAAGACCACCAAGCGCCAACCTTGTTAAGCTTGATGGGCAGCAAAACTTACACATTGTTGAGAGATCTTCTTACACCAGATAAACCAGCTACGAAGAGCTTCCAGGAGATCGTCACGACTCTTCAGCAACACTTAAGTCCTAAACCATTAGAGATAGCGGAGCGTTTTCGTTTCTACAAACGGATTCAGCGTGAAGGAGAAACTGTCTTGACCTATGTAGCAGACCTGAAGAAATTAGCAACCCACTGCAACTTTGGGGCCAACCTTAACGAAGCTTTACGAGATAAACTGGTTTGTGGCCTTAGAAATGTGCAGATACAAAAACGGTTGCTTTCAGAAGCCAAACTCAAATATTCCAAGGCTTTGGAAATAGCGATAGCAATGGAAACGGCTATTCGCGGTGCTGCGGAATTACAAAGTGAGCTTCAATCAGAACCTCGCGTTGACAAGATGTCAGATAACCACACACAAGCGCCATCGCCGAACCCCACCACTAAAGTTTGCTATTGATGTGGGGGAGACTCGCACGCAATGCACAATTGCAGATTCAAGGACCAAACATGTTATGGGAAGGTGGGCCATATTTCAAGAGCTTGTCGCTCGAAACAACAAGGTAAGCCAGAACAACCACCGAAACCACCGCTTAACACTCAAGTCCATTCTATTGAGTACAGTGAGAGCGATGAATTTGAAGATGTATTAGGAAGCATACAGATACACAATGTAAGCAAACCGAGCAGTACTGTAATCTGGATCGATCTGAAAGTGGAAGGTAAACCACTGAAAATGGAACTGGACACAGGCTCAGCTGTGTCGATTATTCCACATAATTTGTACAGGGAGAAATTTCACGACAAGCCCTTGCAAGAAACTAAATAAATGTTGAAAACCTATACTGGAGAGAACATTTTCCCAGCTGGAGTGCTTAAGGTAAATGTTGAGTACAAAGACCAGCAACCATTGCTGTTGGATCTGTATGTGGTTAAGAACAAGGGCCCTGTGTTGATGGGAAGGGATTGGCTTCACAAGGTACGCCTAGATTGGTATGCTATTAAGTCATTGAAAGCTTCACAAACCCTATCAACTACTAAGGAGCAGCTGCAAACCATGCTAGACAAATACTCTGATGTTTTTGAAGACAAACTTGGAACGTTCAAATCAGCTAAAGCAAAGCTAACCCTTAAAGAAGATAGCCAAGCCCATTTCTGCAAAGCTCGTGCTGTGCCCTATGCCTTAAGGCCTAAAGTTGAAGAAGAGCTAAGAAGACTTCAGAATGAAGGAATTCTCACGAAAGTTGAGTGGAGCGAGTGGGCAACACCCATTGTACCCATCCCCAAGAAAGATGGATCGGTCAGGCTTTGTGGTGATTACAAGGGCACGGTAAACCCAGAACTACAGGCTGAACAATATCCCTTACCCCGCATCGAAGATATCTTTGCAAAGCTTGCTGGTGGACAGAAATTCTCAAAAATTGATCTTCACCAGGCATACCACCAACTAGAGATGGAAGAAGATTCCAGAAAATACCTCACCATCAACACACACATGGGGTTGTTCCAGTACAATAGACTAGTGTTCGGCATCACTTCAGCACCCGCTATCTGGCAACGCACCATTGATCAAGTGCTGGAAGGGACATCTGGCACAAGCTGTATACTTGATGACATGATTATCACTTGAAAGAGTGATGAAGAACACCTGACTAACTTAGAAGAAGTCCTTCGACGGCTACAGTTTCATGGTTTGAGAGCTAACAAAGCCAAATGTGAGTTTTTCAAGGAGAAGATAACCTATTGTGGACATGATATTGACAAGGATGGCCTTCACAAGTCTACAGCAAAAGTAGAAGCGGTTTTGGAAGCACCACGCCCAAACGACGTAGCTGAAGTAAGATCATTTCTCGGGCTAATCAACTACTACCATAGGTTCTTACCTAACCTGTCGACAACTGTCCACCCCTTGACTCAACTCTTGGGAAAGGACCACCAATGGAAGTGGACAGAGCAATGCGAGGCAGCATTCCACAAGGTGAAAGAAATGATCACTTCAGAGCAAGTTCTAACACATTATGATCCCAGTCTGCCACTTAGACTTGCTTGTGACGCATCCCCCATAGGCATTGGAGCAGTGCTTTCTCACGTAATTAACGATGGTACCGAGCGACCTATAGCTTTTGCTTCAAGGACACTGACAAAAACTGAGCAAAAGTATGCGCAGATTGACAAGGAAGCTTTGTCAATAATCTGGGGTGTCAAGAAGTTTCACATGTACCTGTTTGGCCGTCCTTTCACTCTATACACAGATCATCAGCCATTAACTTCAATCTTTCATCCGCAGAAGAGCATCCCTGTGGTCACCGCAGCACGTCTTCAACGTTATGCCTTGTTCCTGGCAGGCTATGACTACTCCATTCAATACAAGAACACTAAGGTTCACAGCAATGCAGATGGTCTTTCCCGCCTACCACTGTTAACGGAAGCCAAAGATGAAGAAGTGGTTGACCCAGTGGGTGTATTTAATTTGATGCAGTTTGACCCTTTGCCAGTCACAGTGGACAACGTTAGACGAGAGACACAAAGAGATCCTGTCTTGGCCCAAGTGCATGAAATGACCAGAAAGGGATGGCCAAACAACCATGACCCTGTACTCAACCCCTATTTTGTTCACAAAGATGAGATCACGTTACAATCAGGCTGTTTGATGTGGGGAATAAGAGTAATAATACCCCCAAAACTACGCCCTCAAGTTCTCAAGGAACTTCATCAGGGACATATGGAAGTCGTGAAGATGAAGGCCCTGGCCCGAAGCTACACCTGGTGGCCTGGAATCGATAAAGAAATTGAACTGTCTGCTAAGTCCTGCCCAGGTTGCCAACTAGTACAGAGGGAGCCCAGTACAGTGCCAGTGCACCCATGGGAATGGCCTTCGTTGCCCTGGCAACGAATTCATATCGATTTTGCAGGTCCCTTCCTTAACAGCATGTTTTTAGTGGTAGTGGATGCACATTCACGTTGGCTAGAGATAGAGAAAATGAACACTACAACTTCAGCGAAAACCATTGAAACCCTTCAGAAGTTGTTTGCAAGATATGGCGTACCAGCCCAGTTAGTGAGTGATAATGGGCCTCAGTTCACATCAGAAGAGTTCCAGCAATTCCTTAAGAGAAACGGCATCAAACACATCACCTCAGCACCTTATCACCCTGCCACCAACGGCCTAGCAGAACGTGCTGTCCAGAGTTTCAAGAATGCCATGAAGAGTGAAACTGAAGTGACATCTTTGAACATTAAGTTGGCGAGATTTTTGCTAACTTATAGAATCACCCCCCACTCAACCACCGGAGAGCCACCGTCCCAGTTGTTTTTGGGAAGAAGATTATGCACTCGACTGGACTTGTTAAAACCAGATCTCTTCATCCAGGTAAACAACCGTCAGATAGACCAGTCTGTTGCCAAGAGTGGTTCTGTAACAAGGCATTTTGCCATTGGTCAGAGGGTGATAGCACGAAATTACACTGGAAAGTCAAAGTGGGTACCCGGTATTGTACGTGCACGATTGGGACCCCTGTCTTATGAAGTGGAGATTGGGCCTAACCTAGTTTGGTGTCGACACACGGATCAACTCCGAGATTCCAATGTTTCTGTTACAGACAGACACCCGCCAGTTTCATACCCCTTGCCTTTTCCACTCCCAGCCACGACCACTGATCACCCAGTAGCTGAACTACCTGAACAGACAGAAGTTGTCTCGAGGGAGACAGACTGCCCGTCACCCAAATGCAATCCAGTGGCTGAATCGTCCGCTAGCAGCTCACCGACCCAGATTGAACATGTTCCTGTGAAACGATACCCTTCCCAAGTGCGGCAACCCCCAGTTCGGATGGATCTGTGAACATTGAACTACCCTTTTTTTGGGGGGGGGGGGGGAGTTTGAGACTGGATTTCTACTGATAGCATGTTGCGTTGAACTTTTGGAAACTTTTAAATTCTTAAGGACTTTAGGGGGACAAGAGACTGGCTTACAGGGGAGGTGTTGTAGTGTATGCGGTTGGTTCTCGTAAGCATGCGCACGTGTGCGCATTATGTATTCCATGTGCTTTAAAAATAAAAACCGAATACATGACAAACAGTATCCCAAATTAACAACAACAATAGCAATGTAAATTAAGCCTATCCTCAATATTTGTATGGGCGTTTGATATTGGAGTGGCAATCATTCAGTTAGATATGGAACTTTCTTCACATGGCAGCTTATAGTTTATAAATGGCATTCATGCAGCTTAAGTTCCCTTGTGGCATCCTACCATTAACTATGGTGAGTGGACAGAGCTAATAATGAAATGCTCATGTCAGAGGGTGTGTGGTCAATAACGCGGGCTCAAGTGTCCTAGGTCTAAAATTTAGCAAAATTAGTGGAAAATAATAAGGGCTGACTTTTAAAACCGAAGAAATCTGTTTTCATCGAAGGCATTTTCCTACTTCCAGAGGTTTTAAGGAGAAAACTAATTTTTGAACATTTTTGGGAGGTGTACCAAGTTTTTGGAGGTTGTTCTGTAAAAGAAAAGCAGTAAGGAAAACACACCTCAAAGCAACAGAAGAGGAAATCAACCATGCAAACAACTTGAAATCTGTGTTTCTGTGGCAAAACCTAGTGCATGCGTATACATCATTCAGCTCTGTCAGATGAGTGACCAAGTAAGAATTTCTCCTTACAATGTCAATTCAATATTAAGCAGACAAGTGATGAGAATATAGAAAAATGTCATTTGGGGGATTATTAGTTGATCTAATAGAAAATTCCCTGAATTAACATTATTGTGATGTTAATTTTTGTGCTATAGGTAATAAATTTATTTTTAATTATTATCAAAATTGTTTGGAAGACAGTAAAGAGAATTACTAATGAGATCTTGGGAGTGAAAAGTCTAATTGGCTCCGCATATGGCATTTGTACAATGAAGTAAAAAGTGCTGTTTGGCCGGTTAGAATATTATGTTTTGTGGGGCCACAATTCTACACTCTCATTTGACCTGATTCTATTCTGGTATAATTATATATAGGCTTAATCATGTAAGCATTTATTTTATCTCATATTTGTAACACACTTATTTCATGTTCTTCCATTCCAGGAGGCAATAAAAGTATGTGTCTTGTTGGTTTGTTGAATAAGGCCAAGACAGCACAGGGACAGAGATTAATAGCCCAGTGGATCAAACAACCTTTGATGGATAAAAACAAAATAGGCAAGTTTACAAATAACTGCAGTCTTGCAGCACTGAGGTACCAGTGAAGCATGGTTATTAGGACAGTTTCTATTATTATTGCCAACATTTTCAATAATTTTTCATTTTCATTATACAGAAGAGAGACTCAATATTGTTGAAGTTTTCTTTGAAGACACAGAACTTAGACAAACCATTCAGGTGTGTACATTTGTGGTGATTCATGGAAAGCTTGTGAGTTACATTGTTATGTACATGTTGAGAAGGAGGTAGGAAACATTTCAGATCTTGTGTGGACCACTGACAGTCAAACAAAGCCAGGAGTTAGTATATAACAGAAACAAGTTGCCTATATACCCAATTTGACAAATTCTTCAACCTCACTGAACCAAACTAATATTAAGTTAACAAAAGAGTGCCCTATTGACCTAGTTTTAAAAGTTCTTTTATCAAGTATGAACCCTTTTACTCTCTAAGAGCAACTAGCATCAAATTTCTCTTGACAATATCAGCCTTGAATAACAAATAAAGGTCATGAAAATATAGAAAATGATCACCAACTATAAAAGAAGCATTTGATTGTTATGCACAAATTCTCCTCGTCAGCACCTTAGGAAATGTATAGAGAACAGTAAGGAGAATATGCATACTGATGTTGGGGTGTATAAGGAGTTAAGTCTTTCATTCTAAAATCAATAATTGACCTGTCCAATGAAGATGTTTTGTATGCTACTTGAGCCCTCCAATGCCAATGATGTGCTTTTATTTTTACAGGAAGAGTTGCGAAAAATTCCAGATTTTTCAAGACTAGCCAAGAAATTCCAGCGACAGAAAGCAAGTTTACAGGTAACTTTTACTATTGAAAATATTTGACTAAGTATGCAAAGAAAGGAAATGTTTAGAGGGCTCATTCTCAACTCATATTATTTAAAAAAATTAAGATAGCGTCCCTGGTTTGTGAAGTCATGGATTTGAATAGTTTGGTGTACTTGAAGTCAATGTGACAAAAATTGAGATGTTTTTGATCTGCATCACTTTGTTTCCTTTTCTGTCACTTACTAGGACTGTGTGAGGGTCTACCAAGCTCTTCACAGACTTCCTACTTTCACTGGTATTCTTACTGGCTATCAGGGAAGCCACCATGAACTTATAAGCGACT
Source organism: Stylophora pistillata (assembly GCF_964205215.1). Classification (NCBI taxonomy): domain Eukaryota; kingdom Metazoa; phylum Cnidaria; class Anthozoa; order Scleractinia; family Pocilloporidae; genus Stylophora; species Stylophora pistillata. The sequence goes on from NC_142526.1 coordinate 31,464,949, forward strand.
GCTTTACAATGCCCATAAAGGTGATTCAGTAAATGCTTTTTTTTTTTATTTTTAACCCTTTGACTTTTAATATGTAGTGACTAGCATCTGATTTCTCCTTACAATATATGTTACCCCAGAATCACACATTAAGGTCACACAAATGAAGGAAATTATTACCAACTGAAGATCGTGATTAATAAACAAATTCTCCTTGTCAGCACCTTAGGAATTGTATGGAGAACTGTATGAAGAATTTGCATATCACTGTTTGGGTGTTAAGAGTAATAATATTCAACTGCCTCCCAGTTAGTTCACTTGGTTAGAGTGCCTGATTGTGTTGTGCGGGAGGTCGAGGGTTGGAGCCCCCGGCGGGACCAATACTCATGGTCTTAAAATAACTGAGGAGAATTTGCTACCTTTCTATAATATCAAGAAATGGATAGATATTGTAGTCTTCTCGGATAAGGACGAATAAACCGTAGGTCCCGTCTCCTGCAGGGGTAGGAGTAGGAGACATTAATTTCCCATGCACGAGATTACTGTGTGGTGGATTTCCTCCCCTGGGGTGGGATGGGTGGGATGGGTGGGTTTCACAGTGCCCCATTTAAACCAGCTATTCGCTGAACTGAGCTACCGTGAATAAATATTCATAAATGTATATAATTATATATAAATATATAATATCTCATCAACCTTACTGCTGGCTTAACTCAAAGGATAGCTGGTAATTGAAATATCCAGGTCATATTCATAATACCTTAATTCACAGCATATTTGCAGCTTTGATAAAAATCAGTAACAAATTACAGAATACTCTTAGAGCAGCAATTTATTCATTTGTACAATAGGATCTTATAGATGATTTTCAAAAGTTCATCGAGTTAGTGGAGACCACTGTAGATCTCGATCAGGTGGAGAACCATGAGTATTTGATCAAAGCTTCTTTTGATGAAGGATTGCAAGGTATGGTTTGCATTCTTGTTTTAATTAGCATTCTTGTTTTAATTAGCATTCTGATTTTGTTTTACAATTTCATAGTTTCATCACAAAGTGTAGTACCAGTAATTATTTTTCCAAATGAAATTAGCCTAACGATAATTTTCTTAGGGCTACTTTCCTGTGTTATGTTATTATTTGATTCTTGATGGAAGAGACTCTCTGAAGGGAATATCCTTTTGCTTTTTTTTTTCAAAGTTCTATGAGACTCATTACCGTAATTTCCGGCCATTTACCCGCACGGCCGATTACCTGCACCAGCCAATTATTGCATGCAGCGAAAAAAAAAGTCAACAGATTATCCACACTGGTGGATAACCCACACCTTTAAAACAAAGGAAATTTATACAAATGTGCTCTAGAATTTACAACGTTGCATACTTGACAGAATTCAAATTCTTGGCCACGTTTTGTGCGAACGAATGTTCAGCGCCATGTTGCTTTCTCAAAAAAATCGATATCTCTGGTTCTACTGGGCCTAACAATTAAATGCAAGTCCCTTAAAACAGGAAAATTCTCTTCAGCTGAAGCTAGTGTTAACTGGAAATTTGTTACTGATGCGCCGGTTATCCCTGGTTTATTTTTGTTGCCATCAAGGTTTTGTTCACACGCGTGCTGATAGTAATTTGTTCGTCGTGCAACTAATTGAGCGTGAAATAAACTTGAGTTGGCATCATGTTTTCGTGCCGCTTTGTGGCACTCTCAATACAATAAAATTCATCTGAGAGGTGGAAATGCAGGTAGGTGAGAATTTTCTTTAATTCAACTGCCAGTAGATTTTAAAATTGTCACATACCTGGCACCTCCCTATTACCCGTAGTGGGGCATGTTTAAGGCAAAATCAACAGATTACCCGCGGGTAAATGGCCGGAAATTACAGTAACTGTACAAGAAAGCATCCACTTGTTTTCCTTCTTGAGAAAAAAGTTGATTTATGTCAAGGCTGACATTTTTCTTTAGAGTGTAGAGAAAAGATGGATGAAATTTTAGAGCAGATACCAGTAGAACTAAACAAGGTTAGTTTTAAGCTTATATTAGTTTAATTAATGACTGCTTTCACAAGAAAAGTAACTTCTATTTTCAGGGAAAAAAGAGGTATACAATTAGTTGATTTAAACTTCTCTCCAACTTTAACTTCTCTTTTTTATATAGGCAGCACGAGATCTTGGTCTTGAGGCAGGAAAATCAATAAAACTGGAAACCAATAACCAGTATGGTTATTTCTTTAGGATAACTAAAAAGGTAAGTTTCTCTTTGTGGACAATAAAACAATGGGCGTTGGGGTTAAATCTTGTTTAATGGTGGCCTGTTAATACCCAGATAAGCGCAGATAGACTCAACGGTTTCTTTAATCTACACCAGCGAACACGCCATGTTACAGTACCATGATTCTTAGCGCATAGATAACTCTATATAACAGTAACGAAATGTCTAAACACTACACCTTGTGTTGTCCAAATGTGCACTACTCAGCAAATGGTTGCAATACATGAATTTCAGTCTTCCTTTTTTGTGTGTGTGTCTGCGAACCACAGGAAGAAAAGGCCCTGAGAAACAACAAGCGCTTTACAACGATAGACACAAGAAAAGATGGAATAAGATTCAATAATTCAGCACTACGGCAACTCAATGAGCAGTTTCAAGCTTTTAAGGAGACTTACAATGAAGTGCAGAGTAAACTTGCTAATGAAGTGATAAAAGTGGCTGGTATGTATGCATGTGTCCATACCTCCTTGTTTTTGTTGAATAAAATTGAGGTTCCCTGCATCTTAAACTTAGCTAAAACATTGAGGACTATATAGCTATAATTATGTACATTCCCTGTTGCTTGTCTCAAGCCTAATGGAAAAAAAATGAGAAACAGAGGATAAGAATTGGACAAACACTGCCTGAATCCTTGATGAGAATCAGGTACCGTCCTCTCTCCTCTGGAAGGAGACTGGTACAAAAAAAGTATAAAAGAAAAAACAACATTTCAACTTTCATCAAGTGAGAGGAGAATGGGGTCAGTTACAGCTGTTTCAAATCAGCAGAGATAGGGAATGTCCACAAGGCGACACATGAAGCATTTATACATGCATGTGTTGTGGCTCTTGAAAAAAATTTTTATTTTGTGACAGGAGGATACAGTGAGCCAATGCAAATGCTAAGTGACATCATTGCTCAGCTTGATGCCTTGATTAGGTAAGTTTTCTGTCAATCTGTGATTGAATCTCTCCTACTGATTGTGAAGGACAGTCAAAACTTATCTCTTGTCCCTCCAGGTGTATAGCCAGCTTTTCAACTTGTTGTAGGCCTGTACCCTAGGGAAGTTCAATATTTGTTAAAAAATTTTTAAGAGTCACATTATAAAAGCCAAGTGGGCAGGGAAAAAAAAAACTGTAGGCCCAGGCCTACAAGACTTTAGGCTGTGTGCACCCCTGAGTAATTAGTATGTGTAAGTTAATGGTCAGCAACTATGGAAGGAAAGGAAGGAAACTCTTTATTCGCACTATTTCAAGAGGTGACTACAGGTTATTAAAGTCAGAATATATAAAAAACAGTAAATTACATCAATAATCAAAAGTAAAATGTGCACAGTGACCAAAGTAGCAAAGCTTTTGAGTTGGCCACTGTCACTATGGCCTGTTGACTTATTAAGGGTGGGTGTGACTTCTCAGTAATAATCATCAATCCATGGCACAGGGTAGTTAGGTGTATCCACTAACAAACCCAGCTATAAACTATAATGGATAACTGATAGTGCAATTTTCTAATTATGTTTGCAATTAATTTTTTTTTCTCAGTTTTGCACATGTCTCAGCTAATGCTCCTATTCCATTCATCCGTCCAAATATTACTTCAAAAGGTAAGTCTAAGAACAAGATGATGTCATCATTAATAATATTTATAACTTCCCTGCTTAGAACATTCTTGAGCTTCATTCAGACATAATCCATTCATTATAATTTCCTTCACCCTGCTATTGGTTCAAGAAACTTTTGCCTCTTTCTAAATTGAGCAAAAGGTTAAGTCAAAATAATCACAACTTCTTTTCTGGTCTTTCTGTACTTCTCAAGTTCCCTTTATACACTCGATTACAAAAACAAAAAGTGTTTAGTATGTACAATAAACAATGAGACATTTTGAGACTTAATTAAACACAATAACCACCATAAGCGTGTGGTAAATGATGGAAGCTATCCATGCTTTCCTGGAAGAATAGGATTATCATAACAAAGGCTTTTCATGAAAAGTGAGTCACTGATTATGTATCTGCACAAGCCTTTGCCATAAACCTTTTCGATCTCATGGTCCATGAATTATGCTTTTAGAGATCAACGTTTTTGCAGTTGAGTGTATTGACTTTGAGTAATGCTCATGTCAATGTTTTAATTTTGTTATTTGCAGTTATGATTACATTTCTAAGCAAGCAAAGAAATGATTTTAGCATGTAGACTGCAACGTTAGCTATTGCAGAAAAGAACCCTGAAAAAAGAAATTAGGCTTCAATGAAATTCAAGAACCCATTCTATCCAAATACTAGTTGGTTGTCATATATGGGAGGCACAGGTTTAAATCCCATCAAACCCTTAATTTTTTCAGCCTTCTTATCTGCAATTGCTAAATTTGCAATCCATCTGTAAGGATTATTTCTTTCCTTGTCATCTGCAGTTCAAATAAAATTTATTTAATTCTGAGTTTTTGCTAACATATTTATTAATTTGTTTTTTGTCGTGCATATAATTCTCAATGTTGATATTGTCCAGATACCATCCCAAGTTAATCTTGTGTGAGTCTTTTTATGTTATTTAACTTAACAGGAGAGGGTCACATCAAACTTGACATGGCAAGACATCCCTGTCTTGAAGTTCAAGACGATGTGGCTTTCATTTCCAATGATCTCAAGCTTGAAAGAGGTATAACGAATGGACTTATTGATTTGTGAGGGATAAAACTCTTGGGCTTTGACAACATGGAGATATAATATTGTTATTTAACTGCACGTGTTAAACACTGCCTAGAGAACTGAATCTGAGGCAAGTTTGATACAATTTTTTGTACTTACTGTGAACACAAAGTGGACAGAACAAGAGGGCAAGAGTTCACTTTTCAAGCAGGTTTTGCCTTTTGAAAAAAAAAAATGTGCATCAAATCTGGCACTTGGATAGAGCATTTGAACTCAATTTTGGTCCTGTGGGAGGCTGGAATTTGAGCAAACCAATCTTCAAAAGTTCATGTCTGGAGGCTTGCCAGGGGGGGAAGGGGGGAGGGAGGGGGATGTTGAAGCTTTAAATTAATCGATACGGGACTTTGTCCAAAAAGAAAAGAAAAAAAGGAGAAAATAGCCCTGTGGAAGTTGTAATTATCTATCAAACAAAAAATATATGACTAAGAATGTTACTTGTTCTCAAATATTGTTATTATTACAATTATGTTTATTGACAGGTGACAAAGAATTTTTGATAATAACTGGCCCTAATATGGGGGGTAAATCTACTTACATCAGACAGGTATTTTTTTTTTTTTTGATAATGATAATTTAAAGTTACAAAACACAATTACTGCATACACTTGTTACAATGCAAGTATCATTACAATGCTCAAATTACAGGTATGGTAATTTTTATTCTTGACTCAGGAGTCAATTTGTGTTTTCTGATCTGTTCTTTCATCAAAGTGAATGCATCAGTCTGTGGGGCTGGAGATTGCAGCTAATACAGGCGCGCACAAATACAACACAACATGACTTAAATTTCTCAAATGTATTAAAAATGAAAAAAATGACTCGCGTTTCTTGCAAATTGTTGTTAGGAGCATAGTTAGTAGTGTAGTCCCCTCTACTAACTATGTCAAGAGTGAATGATCTTTTTTTCCTAAGGTCAAATTACCATGCGCCATATTTCGCATTGTTGTTTAGTTCCTGCCATTGGCTTGCATGGTGTGACGCATTGTGCACACTGTCGTTTAGTCTGCTTCATTTTTCCGCTTCGTATGCACGCTGTTGTTTAGTTCACCTTGTTGTCACACGGTTGGCGCATAATTAGCGCGGCACCTTTGTCCCCCTTTTTTTGCCTGCTTGTTCTTTTTATGCAAGTCTCTTGTCTTCGGTCAATAAACATCTTCTCTTGCTCGGAGTTTCGGCTCAACTTATTGGCGATGTAAGTCCTAGTTTATAAATTGGTGAATGGAAATTTACTGCTGGCAACCATTATTTGCCACTTTGCCGGGCGCCTAGGGCGATCAAGGATTTTTTTTTTCTACCACTTTCATCTCAAGGGGTAACAAAGTAGTCATTTCTCGTTACAATTTCATTACTTGAAATATGTGACAGACAGTGAGAAGAGTTTACTTTTAGATCTTAGGAGTCAAATGGTTAATTTCGGGCCTTGATCTGTAGTATGGCTTGTTTTATGTCATAACTTGATGTTTATTTTGTTGTTTTTTGTTGTTAGACTGGAGTGATTGTATTAATGGCCCAGCTTGGCTGTTTTGTGCCATGTAGCTCAGCAGAAATTTCCATCACAGACTGTATTTTAGCCCGAGTGGGTTCTGGAGACAGTCAGCTGAAAGGAGTTTCTACATTTATGTCTGAAATGCTGGAAACTGCCTCCATATTGAGGGTAGGGAAAATTTTCTATTCAGGGACATCAGGGAGCAAAGAATTACCCTGAGTCAATCAGGAAGACTTTGTGAAGGACTTTCTTTTATGTATCTGTAGTGTCTCTGTTTTGAGAACATCAGCGCATGCGTGTAGGTGTTACAATTAAGGAGGGCGTGGCTAAGGGGGAATTCTAGGGCACACATGACCCCCTGGTGCTTGTATCAGCGAAGATCAAACAGAAAGAATACTGTAAGAACTTATATCTTTCGGTTCGTTCGAAGTTAGAAGATGATTGGGCGTTATCAACTGACTTGAGAATGTAAATTGGCCACCGTACAGAATTTATAAAGCTGATGTTTCGAGCGTTAGCCCCGCGCCATGATTCGTTCTGACGAAGGGCTAGCGCTCGAAACGCCAGCTATGGAAGCTCCCTGCAGTGGTCAATTATCAACTCAGTTGATAAGACAAAATTATCTTGTTAAACCCCCCAACCGACGAAGCAGCACAGTTTCTTTAGAAATACCCCCTTATTTGTTCGAATTAATTTTGGTTTGACAACTTTACTTCTGTTCTTTATTGGTATTCTTTCTTCTTTAGTCTGCTACTGAAAACTCTCTCATCATTATCGATGAACTAGGAAGGGGAACGTCAACATACGACGGCTTTGGACTGGCTTGGGCAATATCACAGTAAGGAGTTAGCAGTAAACCTGTTTCAGCCAGGATATAGCATATCCAAACGACGAGCATTCTCTCCTTTTCGGCGAGTTCAGTCGCGCGAATCACAAAAAACAAAAATAAAAACAAAAGAAAGGGATTAATGATACTGCGCCGCATGGAACACGGAAACGCGGGAATGAGATGTACGAAAAAGTTTACTTTTTTTTACTCGCGCGACGGATATCGCCGAAAATGAGGGTCTGTTTGTTGTCTATAGCTTATCGTAAAGCCGCATTTTCTGTAACGTGGTCGTTTCCAAGCGATCACTTGACTCGCATCGTTCGTTATTAACATAACTTGATTATTCTTTCTAAAGAAGCTTGTACGAGTTCGTTAATATTTCTATCCTGAGAATACAACACAGTTTCCAAATTACCGCGTTGACTGTGTACGAAACGATTTGAAAGTTTTAGACCCGTTTCGCTAGAAAGACACCATTTTCCGTAACACCTATCGTTACCTTTTATTTTAGTTGAGCTGTTGTCTAGCTAGCGCATATCTCATTTGCAACATTTCTTTTCAGCTACATTGCCACCAACATCAAGTGCTTCTGTCTTTTTGCCACTCATTTCCATGAGCTTACAGCTCTTGCAGATGAAGTTTCCACTGTAACCAACCTCCACGTCACTGCCATGACCTCCAGTGGGACTCTAACGCTTTTGTATAAAGTTAAACCCGGTGAGCAACGAAATTGGAGGAAAAGAAAATGTCTATTTCTTGTGGGAGAAACTTAACTCCAGTCCTAATTTGTTCGGCGGTGGAGAGAGAGGTCTAGGTTCGAACTCTTGCCGTTTGATTTAGTTGTGTTCTTTGGCAAGAAATTTTACTCCCAGACATAATTCCTCTCTCCACCGAGGAGTATTGACAGGTACTGGAAAACTTAGAGGGAAACTTGAAGAATTTCTGCAATGGACTAGGTTTCTATTGGAGAGGAGTAGCAGAACTTCTCTTTGTTTCATGCAACAGAAATCAATATAAGTTCTTACATGAACTAGGCGTCTTAGACGTCCTCGATATTATATTTTATGCGGTCAGCTGTTCTCTTTCTGTTCAGTCGCAGGCATTGCGCACAGTCGCATGTCACTGCTGGGGCCTGGGTTCAACTATCCGGACCTGAGGTCACATGTGGGTTCAGTTTGTAGTCGATCCTATTCCTCCGCGGAAGGGTTTTTCTCTTGGTTTTCCAGTTCTCCTTACTGAACATTAACTGTTCCAATTCGGTCAGGAAAAATGGGCGGAGAAACACTCTAAGAATATGTCCCCTGACAGAACTACTTCACTTATTTAGGATTAGAGACGTAACGAACTCGCTAGCAATGTACTAGTTCTAATAATAATTTTACAGTGGAATGGAAAGTTTAAACCGTCAAATTTATTGAGGTTTTTTTTTTATATTTTTAAATAGATAAAATATTTATTTGCTAAAAGTAATAAAAAAGTTATTACATCAGGAAAATCAACTTCTTAAGGGTAGATCTTAGATATTGAATATGAACACTAGAAAACTGTCTTGTCGATAACTAATAATAACAATTTTCATTTCTAAAATTCTATAAAACAATTGGTCATTTTTTATAGTAATAATAATAGTAGTAATATAATATTAGTAAATATGATAATAGTAAATAAAATAATATTTTATTTAAAATCCCTAAGAATATTCACAAAATTATGATAAAAAACCTTTAATGGTCTAAGAAAAAAAAAGCAAACAAAAAAACAAAAAAAAACAAAAAAAAAAAAAAGAAAGAAAAAACACGCTTTGTTGAAATTCTAAAATCTCGTTAGTCCCTCATCAATTTCACTTTTAAAATCGCCCTCTTCCCGTCAAATTTATTGATAATTTGTTGTGTTTTTTTTTTAGGTGTGTGTGATCAAAGCTTCGGTATTCATGTCGCAGAGCTTGCCCACTTTCCAACAAGCGTCATAGAGGTAAGCATACGTTAACTAATTTAACAACGTTTTGTTTTCTTTTATTTCCGCACATTTACGTACCTTTTTAGAGGTGGTCAATGTTGTGTTATTTTTCTAGGATGTAAATTTTAGCCAGGCTAAATTTTCAAAGCCGATTCACATCCGGTCGTGAAGTCTGATTTGTTGGTCATACCGTGATGTTATTGGCTGCAGTTAAGACGTGACACCATTGGTTGTCTTGCAACCAGTAACATCACTACAGAACTGACCAGTAAAAGTTCACGCAACAGATTTGTAACATTCGACTTAGACACAAACCCAAGGTAATCAACAAGAGGTTTAATTCTGACTTAGACAATATTTAATTTGCTTTAATCAATAATAATAATACAGGGCGTAAAATTGCGCCTAATACAGGCGCCAATGCGACTAAATTTTTCACTTTGGCGACCAAATTAGTCGCCAAATTGGCGACTAGAATTTCTAATCACACCTTAACTAGAGATCTAGTGATTATTGAAGATTTGTAAAGATAAATCTGCAGCAAAGTTCCTCGTTAGGCTCGTTTCCAAAACGCAGCACATGCACGATGTCGAACGTAAATCTATCGTCACTAGACGCCATCTTGGATTTAGGTAACCTATAATGTTGTATATGATCCATTCTAGTGTTCTCTTTGTAGCTCGTGCGAATTTGGCGGGCTCATTTTTGATGTTTTTATGACTGTATCACTGATATGATAATCTATCTAGTACAGTGACAGGGTAAAAATGTTTTTTTTGTGTGTGTGTGTCATAATGGCCACCAACTTTTTGGAATTGGCTACCACTTTAAAATATTTAGGAGCCAAGTGGCTACCGGAAAAAAAAGTTAATTTTACGCCCTGTAATAATAATTTATTTCTTATAGAGCGCTATTTACAATGACAGATCAACAGCGGTCTACAATTAATGTACTAACCCACCCATCCCACCCCAGGGGAGGACATCCATCGCACAGTAATCTTGTGCGTGGGAAATTAACGTGTCCTACCCCTAACCCTGCAGGAGACGGGGCCTCCATTTATTCGTCCCTATCCGAGAAGACTAGAATATCTAACCATTTTTTGATGTTATAGAAAGGTAGCATATTCTTCTCAATTATTTAAAGACCTTGAGTGTTGGTCCGGCCGGGGCTCGAACCCTCTACCTCCCGCACAACAGTCCAGCGCTCTATCCATTGAGCTAACCGGGAGCCATAGATTCACGTGTCATTGTTAAAAAAAGACAAAACAAAACATGTATAACAACAATTCTGGCTATTGAAATAAGATCAATGTGGTTCCAAATTGTTATAGCACCGTTACATGATATCGCAATGCTTAGTTATAGCATCTCGGTAGAGCAAAACCCAACCGGAAAAAGTATAGGAAAAAATCTGACAAAAGATGACTTTCCATCAGACCCTCCAGAGTAATTTGTATAACCTCGTTTTCAGAAATTGTTGAAACAAATGAAACGCACAGAACATCATGACGTCAATTAGTTATTTTTTATCCGATCTGCTTTTCGCTTATTTTCCGATTTTTTTCGATGATTTGTTTTCCGATTCTTTTGCGTTTTTTTAAGCGTGCACCGGCTTACTTGAGAACACTCATTTCACGAAATGAAAGAACAAAATTCACGGTTCACGTATATTTCGTGAGGCAAATCACGCCTCACGCTGGTTCTGTAACATTCACGCGTCAACCTCGTTCCCAGGGCCTTTTCCCCAACTAAGGGAAGTTGATTCACGCGTCACATTTTTAATTTTGCCTTCAGGCACGCGTCACACTTTTAATTTTGCCTTTAGACACGCGTCACGTTTAAACCTTTGCCACCGTCTTAAAAGATCAGAAAATAAACAGTCGAACCTGTCTAAAGCGACACCGTATTACTCGGTTCTCAATTATTAAACGTGTGTTTAGTGCACACTTCGTTTTCAAGAAACGCCCATTACAACGTTGAGAAAACAGAGTAAGCCTCAACATCTGTACGCTCTCAGTCGAGATCGCTAGTGAATACGTTAGGCATGGAGGAAAAAAAAACCGCGGATCAGAAACGCAAGAGTGAAGAAACACCTATTAACCGAAGGGGTGGAGAGCCTTATTTAAGTGGAGACACCACTACTAAGTCACAACCAGGAGAAACACAAGCTCGAAACGCAGCCACCCTATGTAGCGGATTCTTCATGAGCCAGCGAGTATTGGCCGAAGGAGCAAACAAACTGAGCCAACAAGAGATCGCCTTGCTGGAGTTCGACATTTTCAAACCCCTGGATTTCAACGAGATTCTATTCAACAGAATGAAGAGCGACGATTATCAAAGAAAAATCATCACTAGTCTCAACGAACTGTGAATCCTTCTGTTTAACCTTGTCAACAAAAATAGGTGCTGTTCACTTATTTACACAGAGTCAATATTTGCCACATTTTTGTATCATTTTCTTGGTTATATGATTTTTCAGCATTATCCTATAATTGCAAAATAGTCATGACTTTCCCTCGGTTTTTACCTCTGTGGACAACAGTGTATATATTTCGGCTACCCATTAATCCTATCGCTTTTCTCGATTATAGCGATAGTTTTAAACTAAGTAAAAAAGGCGAAGTTCTCTTTTAACATTATGAAGAGCGGTGACTATCAAGTAAGGGTCGTCGCTAATCTCAACGAACTTTGAATACTTTTATTCAACCCAGATGAAAGAAATAGGTGCTGCACACTCATTTTTAGCCGAGTCAATATTTGCTGAATTTTTATATAATTTTGTGGTTGTATTCAATGAGCCGTATTTTAAAGCAATGCCTTTAATATTTTTGTTAACATGTAACGGTTCTTCATTAATAAAGCTGTTGTCGACTCTGATACGAGTTTATAGCGTAACTACTCAGTTTAAAACTATCGCTTAAATCTAACTGGGTCATAAAGAATAAGCAAAGAAATGCGAAAGGGTTAGTGGGTGGTCTACACCGTTATTTAGAGAAGCAAAAGTCGAAGAAAGGGCGTTACTTTTTTTTTTTTTTTTTTTTTTTTTTTTTCAATTGAACAATCAAAACTTAGCTTGTTTGGTTTATTGGGTCCATTGATCTAACGGAGTATGATGCATGCCTAACGCTACAAAAAATCACTCTGGTTTCTTCTCCATTCGTGACGTATAGTTTTAGCATTTATTGCGATATTGTAAGACATTGCTCGCTTCAAAAACTAACCGAAGAAAAAAAACATCGACAAAATCATTGATGACGTCAAGATGTTCATCCATTTCCTTGACTTACTGAACACGAGGGTAGTGCATATTACACGTGTTTTTAACCTTAAAACGTGCGCGCTAAGGACGCAAGGCCCACAATAACGATGAGAAAACAGAGAAATTCTCAACAGCAACTGTGCGCTGCATAGCTCCCCAATAAATAAATGAACCACAGAAACGCAAGAACCAAAAAATGCTGATTAAATTAAAGGGTGAAGAACTACATGTCTGGAGTTACCCACAGTAATATCTCGGACGCGGACATTATCAGCCGACATACCAGCCGCCTGAAGGGGTATATTAACCCTTTGATTCCTTTGACTTATATTTGATTTCTCCTTACCATATCACCCCTGAATCACCCATTAAGGTTTCAAGAATTAAGGAAATGATCGCCAACCGAAGGAGGTCTTGATTGTTAAACAAATTCTCCTTTTCAGCAGCTTAGGAAACTTATAGAGAAGACTTAGGAAACTTACAGAGAATCGTATGGAGATTATGCATTCTGATGGTAGGGTGTAAAGCGTTAACTAAATGATAATTTAAAGCGGACTCGACTCGTACAAATTCAATACTTGGAGTGAAATATAGTGTTCCATGTCAGACTTACGACTCCTTGTGAGTCACTTGAGATAGCGTTTAAGGGGTTTGAACGGTCTGGAGAACGGCGAAAAAAGTTTCTAAAATCTACTGTTGTCGTTCCTGATATTAGTTTTTATCTTTTATCTTTAGAAATAGAAAAATCAACAACGAAACAAAGTTTCCGTGACTCGTAGTTTCAAGCTTTCGCAATCATCAGACGGTCATGATGTTTGCGAAAGCATGAAACTACGAGTCACGGAAACTTTGTTTCGTTGTTGATTTTTCTATTTCTATTTACGCTCTACTTTACGTATTGAGCACTATACAGCCAGCTAAAGCATCTCCTCCAGATATCTTTTATCTTTATTTATTTATTTATTTATTTTTATTTATTTTTCTTTTAGTGAGACTATTCAGTTTTAAGAACTATCGCTTTAATCTCGCAGTACCAAAATAAATAATATAAGAAAAGCAATAGGATTACAGTGTAGCCGAAACGTATACACTGTTGTTTCGAAAGGCAAAACTCGAGGCTAGGTCGTGACTATTTGTCAATTATGAGATGTTGCTGAAAAATCATATTTATCGATGGCATGTCGACACGTAAAATAAACTAAGAAAATGATACAAAAATGTGGAAAATATTAACTCTGCAATTAATTGTCCAGCACTTATTTTTGTCGACTAGTTGAAACAGAAGTATTCACAGTTCGTTGAGAATAGTGATGATTTTTCCTTGATAATCGTCGCTCTTCATTCTGTTAAATAGAATCTCGTTGAAATCCAGGAGTTTGAAAATGTCTAATTGCAGCCGGGCGATCTCTTGTTGGCTCAGTTTGTTTACTCCCTAGGCCAACACTCGCTTGCTCATGAAGAATCCGCTACATAGGGTGGCTGTGTTTTCATTTTGCGTTTCTTGTGCTTGTGGTGCATTGCTGGTGTCTCCACATAAATGCATTTCTTCACCCTTTGGGTTACACAGCATTTTTCTGATCTTGCATCTCTCTTCTGCGTTGGTTTGTTTTACTTTCATGGTTAACTTACTTACTGGGCAGCTGGAAAGCGTAACAATGAAGAGTGTTTCTCTGTTTTCTTAACGTTGTTGTGGCCTTTGCGTCCTTGCGAAGCGTGCACGTTTTAAAGTCAAATACACGTGTAATCTGTACGAACCACATGTTTAGTAAATCGCTGAAATAGGTGAAATCTACAAAAACATGACGTCAATGAATTATTTTGCCGATTTGACTTGTTATGTTTTGTTTTCAAGTGTACAATTTTTTTTCCAGAACAATGTTGCAGTAAATTTTTTAAGTATGCGACCAATATCAGACGTGCTCTGGCGTTTCTGACAATCAACTTCGTTTCAGTTACCATGAATAAAACCCCATCACTTGTCAATTCCTTGAAATCGACCTGCAGTTTATCACTTGTTCACTTTCAGGTTCAGTTAATCAGCGTTTTTTTGTTGTTGTTCTTGCGCTTCTCCGCGTAACAGTAATTGTCCCACTTCAACCTACTCATCCGAAAAAGTAACTCTTTCATACGTAGCATGCCTTTGTTTGAGGCTTGAACTTAATTCCTTTCAATATTTTCTCGTTAAAAACGCATATTTAGCGATTTCCTACTTTGATTATTCGTCTACGAAACTCAGTCGAAGAGCGCGACATTTTGCTCAAGGGTTGTATAATCCTTGAAATGGACTGTTTACCATCTTCCTTTGTTTTCCATTCTGTTCTTTTTTTTTTTTTCTTTTCTTTTCTTTGCCTTAAAGACCCTTAAAGCTGTTATTTCATCGTAAATTACATTCATTGCAATCTACTTAATATTTGTTTTTGAAGATTTTGTTTATTCCATAACACGACTAACTTACAATGCGACCTATTGTTTCTTTCTGTGGCTCTCCCACATACCAACTATCCAAGTACCTGACGACAATACTACAACCGCTAACCGACAAATCCAGACATAAACTACAATCCACTGAAGACTTCATTAACGCTACCAAGACTGTTCAGATACCTGATGACTACAAACTAGTGTCATTTGATGTGAAATCACTGTTCACAAGTATTGCACTTCAATTAGCATTACAATGCATTGAGACTGCAATCCGACAATCTACCGACCCACTACCGCTACCGACCGACGGCATCATGGACTTGCTAAACATTTGCCTAGCGTCTACTTACTGTCAGTACAACGGTAAACACTACAAACAGTTACACGGCACTGCCATGGGGTCTCCAGTTTCTGTTGTTATAGCAGAAATTGTGATGCAGAACATCGAGGAACGCGCCCTTTCCACTTGCCGACAAACGATACCGCTTTGGTTACGTTACGTTGACGACACATTCACCGCCGTTCGACACGACGAAATTGACGCATTCCACCATCACCTTAATGAACAAAACACTGACATACAGTTTACCAGAGAAGTCGAAGAAAATGGCAAACTTCCTTTTCTAGACTGACTGTAAGGGGGTTCAATGCTACCCCCTCCGAGTTTTGTAAATGAGGTGAGAAAAGGTTGGGTGACACCCCCCCCCCCCCCCCTCTAATTTGGAAATTTTGGAAAGGGGATTTACTCTGTTGCTGAAGCTTTAAGCAGCTGTTGGTTTATAGCTTGCAGAATTTTTTAATGTGTCAACTGTCCTCAAAATTCGACATTTTTAACATATTTCTTCTAGTTTCTCAAGACGAAATTACAAAATCGTTTCCTTTGGTACATGTACATGGTTACATTTAAGCTTTCTGGCTTGATTTTGCACTGGTTTTTTGCCATTTCTCATAACCAGCTATGGTGAAATAGTGAATAGGCCATTTTACAGTTGTGTACTTAGTTGCCAAGCCTTTGATTTGGAGTGAGGCTGGAGGTGACCTTGTCATGATAGAGACCTGTATCTAGTTAGTATGATAACAAAGTGATTTACATTTGAAAAGCAGCAAGGTTTGTATCATAACAAGGTCACCCCTAGCCTCACTCCCGTTCAAAGGCTTGGCAACCAAGCACACAACTGTAAAATGGACTATTCAAGATGACGGATCCGATGAGGTCATGGACGTCTGCCCCACCCAAAATATATTGTCATCTTGTAGCGCAAGCTAAAGGTTTTGCACTCCATGTTAATTTAATTTCATTTACTGACTAAATTTAACGGAAGCCTTAGGGGTCGATCGACATCCCCCCTCAAACTGAACCGGGTACGTGTTTGCTGACCTGAAAAATGCTTGCAAGGCTTATAATTAGAGCTTCATTATAAGAAAAACATTCGTATTACTCGTATGTATTCGTATGTATCCGTATGTTACTCGTATGTACTCGTATGTATCTGTATGTTACTCGTATGTACTCGTGTGATGTTTTAGTCATGAACCCTTTATGACGCCTACAGCTAACTAAGCTTGCTTCCATCGCAGTGATTGCTAATTGGATTAAATCATCACTAGTTGGCGCCATGTCATTGATTGTGAGGAACGTGGCCTTTTTTTTATTCATGTTTTTTAGAAGATACGGGCCGACGTATTTTGTCGATACATCTCACCTTGACTATGGAGGAAATCGGCGTTGTTTTGAAGTTGATGACACACATAAACCTAATCAGGCTTAATTACTAATTACTTTCGCTGACGTTAATTAGTTTTAATACCGGTACAATTACACTCAGTTTGATTACGGAGAAAATCGGGCGTTGTTTTTTATTCCGTGAGGCTTTTTTGAAGTTGATGACACACATAACTAAGCTTAATCACGTTTAATTATTACTAATTACCGTTCCTTTCGCCGACGCTAATTGAGTTTTATTACCGGTACATGTACATTTACATTTTTGATGCGTGCCTCACTTCGCAGAATTCACGCGGCGCTGCAATATTTTCCCACTGATTTCTTGCTACTCAAGCGACGAATGACAGGGAAAAAAAACTCTTCGTTCTTAGTTTCTGACCTTACTTATGAATACTTTTTACACTACACTGGAGAAAGGTCGAGGGCAATCCCAAAGTGCATTTATTTTCTTCGCTACCACTCTTTTTCGTCAAGAAAATTTGCACCATCTACCGAACCAGTCGAATGCTACAAAAAAACCAATAACCCGCGTATTTTCCTTTGAGATTTTTGTTCCTGGTCACTTTGGGGGTTAAAAGGTTAATGCTGGTAAGATTTGATCGCTGCAGATTTGATTTCTTCGGGATTGAATTATTAAGCTTTATTTTTCTTTATTACCGTAAGTGTGACGCGCACCACTAATAAGATCTCATTACTGCCGATTGCTGTTACCTAATTAACCTTGCAAGGTTTTACGTTTCGGAAATTACCAACCACGTTTAACTGTTTTTCGGTTTAATTGTATTTGATTATGAAAATATTTGATTTAATTACGTTACTGTTGTCATCTTTTGCAGTTTGCCAGAAAAAAAGCAGCGGAACTAGAAGATTTTCAAGGCAGTGCAGCGTCGTTAGGTGATGGAGTTTTAGGTAAGAGGACAAGATTCGACTTCGTGGCTTTTCTTAGAATAAATTTCAGTATAATTATATGAATTAAAAAATATCATACCTTGGAAAGTGTTTGAACAATTTTTTATTCACTCGTTGCGATGCATCAAAAATCTCACACGCCAGTCAGTGCCAAGCAGGAAGAACTCAGAGGGTAAGGTCTCAGCGTGACCTAGCTCCTTAAAGGATCCCTTCCAACCACAATACCCTGCGCGCCCAAACAGAAAAAATAATTAAGAAATAACTAGTCAAATAGAAAGAACAATAAATTTGGACCGCGATTGAGGAAATTCAAGACCTCAGCGAGGCAAATGTACTCGGATGAACGAGGATTTCTTTCCACTTCACGACTTGTCCAATACCGAATGGCAGAGAAAATGGCGGATTTCACATATCGCGCGCGCAATGTATTGTGGTTGGAAGGGATCCTTTAATGGGAGGGTTGTAATCTAACGCAATCCATTCCGTACCCAAACGAATGATGTTTAACAACCATGGTTAGATTCCGAACTCGATTAAACTGAACTTTAGATGAAAAATGGGAATTTTATTTTCCGTATGTTTCAATTTTAAGCGTTTTGCATACTGAAATCCTGAGGATTTCAGATATGTTTTGGGAAAGAAAATCCATATTACCGGTATTGACAAAGAGAGTGCCGATCCACGTAATTTGCAGAACCCTTGTTACATACGAACTAAGCTCTAAGTTACATGCGACTAAGCTCGTCAAGAAGTTCTCAGCAGCTCAGTTGCTGGAATATTTAAACACGAAGTCACTTGGTCGATGGTTTAGATTTTCGCGAGGCTTTTCTACTTTTTTTCCCACGCTTGTGTCGATTGTTGTAAGCGTCTTCCATTAATTTTTTCAACTGTTTTCGGAGTTTTGCCTCTTTCAATCAATACACCCTATTATGGCGGAAATGAATTCATGTAAACTACTGCTGACTTTTGCCTCAGTCCTCACCGCTAATTTATACCCGTGTTTTATGGTTGATTTATTTTAGACTCTGACACGGGTGCATCGCCAGCCAAAAGACGGCGCATGGTGAAGCAGGTGGGTACAAGAAAAACGGTTATCATGTCCCTCTTGTCCCTTCCCCGTTCCAGGCTTTTAGTTGCTAAAACAGAGTGAAAAAGGGAGAGAGGTCTGGGTCGGGTCGGGTAAAAAACGCCTGTAAAACTTTTTAACAAAGGGTCGATCCGGTACGACAAAATCTGTCATTTTGACGGTTGCTGTAAAAAAAACGCGATCGGAGGAAATACTGCGGATCAATTATCAGGTAGCCCGTGTCATGCAGAGTTCCATATAGATGTAAAGAGCTTACTGAGAGCGAGAGCCTACTTTTCTTCATCTTTCCAGTAAAGCAATTTTCAACTAAGTTTTGAAATTTATGCTGAATGGTGTTGGTCTTACTTTACTTCACTCTACGATTCTTCGACCAATCAGATGTAGTATTAAAAGAAATCGAAACATGGACGCTCGCACTGACTTAAGATTCAAGCAGTTTGCCAGTTTATCCCTGGAATTCTCTTCAAATTCTTGGTTTATTTTTAATTTATTAATTTTATTCTAAAGTCAGCCGTCAGCGTACCATGGCTTTGGTTTTATTACACTCAGACACTGACTCAAAATGTGCCCATAGCAGAATCGCCTTTTGAACGTTACATGTTAAAGCGAATTTTGTTTTTCGCTTATTTAATGTGTTCCTCCGTTTCGGGGGCCAAAGCGCTAAAAAAAGCGTGTCTGCGATTTGCCATATTCAATTTCAGTGAAAAGTTACAGAACATTGTTGAAATAGGATTAAAAAAATGGGGAGTGATCGTACAAAAATCGCTCTTGAAAAAAATTATTTAGAAATAAAAAATTCGGAGACAAGTTTTTGTTGTTTATATGTAAAACTAGCTACTGTCAAAATTTGAGAGCATTTTTTTTCAAAAGTTTTGGTATAGTCTGATAGCCAATCCTATAAGCTTTAATTTGATATAGGGGTTTAGATATCTACAGTTTAAACCGGACGCGCTACATCGCTTGCACGCGAGACACCCCTGAAGGTGCACGTAACATTAACTTCTTGACGCATCTGAGTACTTTGAAGGTACTGCAGCCTGTGGGTAGGAAAAGTTATTACGCGGCAGTCTCGAATAAACGCCCAATTTCAAGGTCCAAAAATGTGATAAGAGCCAAGGGCGCTCAATCCAATAAAAACGTAGTTTTCGAATTCTCATATACTATCTCGTCTGACAAATCAAGAATGTAATGAACGTGGTCCCGATGAGCCATCTTGCTTTGGTTTTGTCTGCTTCTTAGGACGGCGAAGAAATTATCAAAGATTTCCTTAGTCGAGTTGCCAAGTTGCCAGTTGAGTCAATGACAGAAGAGCAAACAACAAAGGAGGTGGCAAGATTAAAGGAGCAAGTACTGGCCAGAAATAATCCTTACATTCAAGAACTCTTGGCCAAATGAAGACTGTTGAAGAAGGTTAAGAGGGAATATTAAGACCCTTAAACGACGATTTCATGTAAAAATGAATAAATTGAAACTGTTGATTACTCTGATAGAATGGTCAGAAATGTTGGAAAGTTTCAGTACGTGCTGTAGGGATGCAAAAGTATATCATACTTGTAACTAATCAGCCTTCGTCGAAAAACCGCTGGCTCTGAAGATGGTTCTCTCGAACACTGATGGAATATCTCAATGGTACAAAGTATTACTAATAGGTTAGAATATCACGAATGTTTTTCTGGCATGCTGGGTGTTCGTTACTGTTTTATCGTTCTAATAAATTCAGTAGTAACAAAAACGTTCATTTCAGGTTATGAACTAAAAGAGAATTAAATGAAGACATTGATGATTTCCTTGTGTTGCATTCTGTATTACTGCTGCGTATAATTTTCAAGTGTGGGAAAGAAAAAGAAATCTCAGACAATCTGAGGGGTCAAAGACTCAAACCAGATAATATTAAAAAAGCGAAACAAGATACCTACGGTACCTGTAGCCGAACTCCCCCTCCTCTTTAGGGAGGTACGTAAGGGAGGGAACTTCTATGAAAACTTGACTTGAACCGAGTTAAATAAAGTCACTCTTGCATGAAAGTTACAATGATTTTTTCAACCGTTTTGTTGATTCTTTCGCAAATTCTGATTGGTTAGAGTTAGTAGTTTTCTTTCATACTAACGAACAAGATGGTTAACACTGTCTTCGAGGTCAATTTCACAGACCACAGCGATCTAGGGCGAGTTGTTGAGGCAAGTTTGCGCGACTTTCGGGTATCAGTAGAGAAATTTCAAGATGAACGCCGGTAGAAAGCCAGATATATGTTTTTGGAAGGTTACGAAAGTTAGAAACAAGAACGAGGCTTGCTTAAGTGCATTTTCAGACGCAGAAGTTTTTATTCGCTTCGTGATAACAACCTTTGCTCTGATTTACCGACGTAATTACTTTGGTTTTTATTTATCGAACATCGAAAACGCGATCTTTATCATTTCCCCCCCCCCCCCCTACTCTCAATTGCAAAAGGTTTAATTTTTAGATGCCCCCGCCTCGTTTACAAAAGGAACACGTCCTAAGTAAAATTTCTAGTTTATTTCAATCGTTATACACGCCGTAGATATGGCTGCTTCTTCTCCTTGATCTCCACTCCCATCTTGAACTGCCTAAACTTGTACTTGTTCCACTTTGTGTGCGGGCTTTCCAGTGGAGCTATCTCCAGTTCTTTAATAAGTTCCAGGTAGCGCTCAAAGCGAAGGTTTTTCAGGTTCAGTAGTTTTTTTCTTCGTTGTGCAATCAGCCAGGAAAGAAATACTTTATTTTTTATGTCCTGAAAAACAAGCAAATCAAAAACAAAAAAAAAAGGTAGTAGCTTATCGAATCCAAAGGCAAAAACTTTCATTAGACTCCTAGCTCCCTACGAGCTCGTGAGGTGACTCAAATCCACTGTTCTAATTGGCTAACCTTACCCGTTCGGAATTGCAGGCATTGTCCCGCTTTGAACTTTCGAGCCAGAATGTAATAAATCCGAAGTAAAACTTGTTTGCTCAAGATGGATAGAGATTGTCCTTGCTTGAATCCGTCACGGTCCACAAAAACGAAGAAATTATCGCAAAATACATCTCGATTTGGGTTAAGGTAAAACGTGGTAAAAAGGCACGGCGTTTTCTCCTTATTTTCGGCAAAGAACTGACTTGCAACAAACAGAAGCACCATGCACAGGCAACAACACTCGTGCCACAAAGTCTAGTGGACCTTGCACGGCTTAACTAGTGCTAAGCATGCGAGGAAAAAATGAGGGAATTTTGTTCCACAATGGAAACCCTATCATTCCTAGTATCTAAACATAACCCCCCCCCCTGCAGTTTGTCAAACATTTTGTAGAATTTTGACTCTGAGAATTTAGTGTTTAATCAAATAATGTTCCCTTTTTGACACATTTTTCTTTTGAATACCTTTCTACTTTCAAATGTATTTATAAAAAAAAAAAAAAAAAAAAAGGAAAAATGCCTTTTTGGTCACTCCTGAGAGTGAAGAATTAAATTTACGGCCTTCCAGAAGTCTTTTGGTTGGAAACCAGCACCATCCACTGCCCAAGAAAATTCATTGATGTTGTCTTCCTTAAACGGTACGAGTGTCTTCTACCCCTTCACTCCCAAGAGACAACGTTTGCAAGTTAAGTTCTGGTAATTTGCTGTTTAATCAACTAATTATCCCCTAATTGTTATTTTTCTGTATTCTCATTGATTTTCTTCTCAATATTGAATTTATATTGTTATGAGAAATTCTCTCTTGGCCACTCATGCAAGAAAAAAGGCTCATAAGTGAGATGTATCATCTGCCTAATTCAAGTTTCTACCTAACACTGATGTTCAGTTCAAGAGAATGGACTGTACGCAAAAATAAATGCTATCCACTGGTTTTGAAAGAGATGCTAGCTTTACCTTTTTTCCTCTCCTTCCATCACTATTATTTGCATTCACTGCCTCAATTTGAATGGTCAACTTTGCAACTGAAAGAAATGTAAGCACAGGAGGCTTCTGAGAGGCCAGTGCATCTGCTTGGTAAAATATAACTGATGACATTACTACAATTTTGTTTGTGGGAAAGATTAAAAGTGTTACCTAAGGGGCTTCCAGCCAAATATTTTCCTGTCCGGCCCTCCCACTCAGTCAATAAGTACTTAGTATTTATCATTCTAGAAGACTTACTTACTTTTTTGTTCATATTTATCCGCATATTTTTGTTCCATCTTTCCCAGGCCAATTTTACGGTGCTCCCACTGCATAAAAGAAAAACAGCACTAAGGCAGTTTCTTTAGATCGTTAAAACTGACTTTGATCAACAACAGATCAAACTAACCAAAGCTTAATAAAAGCTTAATTTAGCCTTATTTAAGAATTTACTTTGGAGATGCTTTCACTGATTCATTAGACTAACACAACACTAACTCTATGTTGCTCTTAATTATTAATTATTGATGTGATCGTTTTACCATTTTAATACTTTTGGGACCACAGTAATTGGCTATCGCTGTTGTGGTTGCCTGCCCATTATTGTTATTGCTATTTTATTTTATCCGGCTGTGTTATGGGTTATATATATTGTTGGCAAAGCTAATAAAATGAAAAGCACTAGAGATTCTTGAATGAAAAAAAGAAGATGCAAAACCTCTTATTGATCAAGACAAAGGAACTTCAATGACAGAATTATATGTAAAACAAGGCTATTTTGAAACATTACCTGACTTGCATTTTGGAGACTAAACACTCTCTTGACCTCTTCAGGGGCACTTTTCAAGAAAAACACAATAGTAAAAAGTAATTTTCACAAATCACTTTAACCATAATTTGTTTAATAGACATGAAGTAATTACAGTCACGCTCCTTGATAAACCGTTGTATAATGAAGAACAAAAAAAAGTTTGCAAGAGAGCAGAACTTTGACACTACTCTCATGCAATGTTAAGTTTTACATCTCCTGGCCAATGCACCTTTTTGGAAAAGTGAAAATAAAGAGTTTCAGGTCCACAATCTTGAAACAAAAGTACACAGTCAAGACTAAATTTTGAAAAGAAGTCATGTATACAGCTATGCCTAATTTGCTACCCTGTACAACTCTGCCGAATTTACTAGCCTGTATATCCTATTGCAAACATCCCTGTCAGTTAGACGACAATGAGAAAGCGAGTTTGAAAGTGAAACTTCAACCTTAGCTTTCCTGCTCTCAGTATCCAGCCTGATCACCCATCACTAAATCATTATTATTTACTTTTCCTTGTACTTATTTATATTTGTGTTATTTTTTTGTCCAACTGAATGACCTTCTCTCACAGGAGATCACCCAATAGAAATAAAAAAGCATTTTTTCTCCAATTTCCTTTTCAACCTAATGGTAAAAGGTAAAAGTTTACGAAAGATAAGTTGGCTTACACAACAAGTGAACAAGCTGGTTACTGGTGGTCTAAAACCTTTTTCATAACCTTTCATGGCATCTTACCTCCAACTCTTCAGAATTTGTACAAGATTTACATGACCCTTTCCATGTTCACAACCATCTATTCCGCTATATTAATCCACTTGTGAGGAAACTTATTTAAAGCCCAGCATCTTGTCAGGGCATATCTTTGTTTCAAATGCCATTGACATGTTATGGTATTACATATGATGTAGCAACACTTACTTATGAAGTTCTTCAATATCTTCAAAACCACTTACATACTTTCTTCCACTCGACCAGGAGTCAGCTTTTAAAGAAAAAAAAATAGACAGAGATAACAAATACGTTGTAGTCTAACAACAGAAGACAAAATTTAAGGTGAGAAAATTGAAATAACTGGACATACGAAGTGGTTTCAGAGTAAAGGTCTTTGCGTGATTTTAAGTATTACATGGAGGCCAGAAAAAGAAAAGGAGCTGAAAAATGCTATACCGTGAAAGTCCATCTTTATGGTTTGGCCATGGAAGCACAGAAAAGTATGCTTAGCCTAGCGAATATTTTGCTGAGGCATGACTTCTAAATATTTAAAGCACAAATAAATGCACTTACCAGAAATATCTACTTCTGCGCTAAAATTTGGACAGCATAGTCGTAAACATCTCGTCGAGAGCTTTACTAGAGGCCGGGCTGTAGAAATTCCTTTGCGGATATCATAGAAGAATCATATTACAAGGTGAAACGTATGCCAGAAGTGTCTGCTAGCTTTACTTTGCACCATGAGTAAGCAACAGTTCTAGAAATCATACCTCCATAGGGGGAAGAAATCCTCTGAAAAGCTAAATAATTGAATGATGCCGATATAAATCTCAAGCGTTGAAGAAAACTCATTTTGCATGGGTGCACGCCGCCATTTTAGATTTGCTCAGCGGTATGTTTTGCGGGCTCATTAAGAGCTCGTTCCAGTCTCTGGTCTGGGCTGGTCTCTCATATACCGGGTTCTGAAGTAACTAATAATTAACAGGTACAATGAATATATGAAGTTCTGCGAGGATCGTGCATCATACGTAATAATTAACAGATGGAGTACCAGAAGGATAAATTGAATGGGTAAAGAGGCTCAGTGAACAGTGAGCTCAGAGGACCAGAGGAACGATGGGCACAGCGGACCAGTGAGTACAAAGGACCAGAGGAACAGCGGGTACAGAGGACCAGAGGAACACTGGGCACAGTGGGCACAGTGGGCACAGTGGGCACAACCTCTGTACCCATTCACTTTACCCTTCTGGTAAATCCATCTGTTAATTATTAGTTATTTCAGAACCCGGTATTGTGAGAGACCAGCCCAGATCTGTGTTCCTGTCAGAACTGGTTTTATCAGTAAGCAAAAGAGTTACAACTCTTCATCAAGTACATTGTCTTTGGACGCATCTTTCAGCCGTTTCTCTGAAAATTATGATTCTTCTGAGTAAAATTAGCATTATGGTCAAAATATTTGCTCTCTCCGTCAGAGTTCGTGCTGCGCATAAAAAAATTTATGTTAACCTTGGCAGGCCTTGTTTTTTTTTAGTATTGATTCTGATTGGTTGAGAAAGTAGCGCGAGATTCTTGGCCAATCACATCACAAAATAAAGCAAAACCGAAGAAATTACAACAGCCAATCACAGCAAGGGAAATATCATCAAGAGCCAATGGCAACTCGAAGTAAAAACAAGTTGACCAGCTGAAGAGCGGGAAAACGCGGATGACCAAGTCGCTCAGTTTTCTCTTAGACTGACAAAGTGCCCATTTCAAAATCAACCTCTGAAAGAAACGTACAGCCAGAGTGCCGTTTGTAAGGGTTGATTTTCGCGGATAAACAATCAAGTGCAGATCTAGAGGTGGGGTGCAAGGAATGCAACCCCCCCCCCTCTCCCCCCTAAGATGGCCTGCAACTTCGAGTAGATTCAGTTGTACAGTTGTATGATAAAATTAGAACCTGCTGAAAAAAAAACTGTGGTTTATTGGTGTCAAAGCAAAACATGAGAAGAGGTTGAAAAATTTGTTAAACGCTGTAGAAATGGTAGTGCAGTACTGATGTTTCGGTCATTAGCTCTTCTATTCGCTGTAGAAATCGTAGTGCAGTACTCAGTGATGTTTCGGTCATTAGCTCTTCTCTTCGCAGTAGAAATGGTAGTGCAGTAACTATTTTTTCGAGTTTATTGTGTGGTTTATTGGTGTCAAAGTACAACACGAGACGAAGTTGAAAAATTCGTTAAACGCTATAGAAATGGTAGTGCAGTACTGATGTTTCGGACATTAGCTCTTCTATTCGTCAGAGCAGACGTCAGTTACGTCCCTCACCCCTTTGTGGTACTTCTCCTCCTAAGAAGGGGATTTCAAGGTTTATGAAGTACCATTTGATCTCGTTACAAGTACGGTTAGATCACTCAAAGCATTGGAACAAGTACTTTGAGTATTTCAGTTCATCGGCAACTTTTGATTTGAAGTATCCAATACTGAGCTTTTCAATCCTCATGTGCAAGCTTTGCACATGTTTGCGCTTGCGGTTTCAGTCAAACCATTGTTTTCCCTTGTCTCTGGAGATTATATGATCTATCCAAGGTATGCAAATATTCAAATTGACTTTCTACAACTTCTGGCATTGTTAATTTCACCGCAACAAGTTTTTCATTACTGGTTAGAGCTTAAAATTTGTCATCTGTAACGCGGGCATCATGTGTGAGGCCATATGGAATGGCCACTTCTCCTTGTGACGTCAAAAGGTCTCATTGGGCTCCATCAACTGGTAAATTTGGCACAGGACGAACCTCTGCGCACGCAGGTTTAATTTCTTTAACTTTCCTTGACGACGAGCTGTCTGGTGCACGAATTACACTTAAAATAGTCGCCCAGACGAGGCTAACAGCGAGGCAGAAGTTCAGCTGATGTGCCACTGGAATAAGTTTAAAATTTACAACCTGAATGAGGAGGAAAATATGTTACAAGAAAGGTCAATGGCAAGAAACATATGATGAGAAAGACAGACATTATGATTTTCTAACAGCGTCAAACTGGCATTTCTTTAGATCGATTGCTTTTTGAGGCGGGAAGGGACCAAGGGACTATTTCAATCTGTATAAAGGTTCTAAACATTTGGCTCAACTGAGTCCGAAGTAACGCGAAAAGGAATGAAAACCTCAAGGAAACAGAGGTTGGCAGGCATTTTATCATTAAAATGCAAGGAAACTATTTCAATCTACTCATTCAATTCACGCATTTCATTTTCTTTTATAACCAGTACTCTTTCTTGATTACACGAACGTAATCTCGGATGGTACTGGTTTTTCTTCACTTCGCACCAGCTGTGTTCTTCCCTCTCAACCGATAAGAATAGCCAGACACTCCTGTTTTTCTTTCTTTTTTTTTTTGTCTTTTTTTTTTGGGGGGGGGGTCGAGTTTGTTCTTACGACCGACGACAATTTTAGTTGAACATCCTACGAACCATAACTATAGGCCAGATCATCCAGCAAGCCTTGAGTGTTGGCCAATAGAGTTCCTTTAGCCTCTCTACTGTTTCATTGTAATTGAGGCCTTCCATTGCTCCCATACTGTAAGATAATTGTACAAAAAAGGCTTCTTTTAACTTGGTAATTTTACCACCGTGGTAATACATATTTTAAACGTCTTAAGACGTTCTTGACACCTTCAAATAGTTCATAATTATATCATCCCTTTTGACGAGGCGTACATATAAACAGTAGCCTCCATTTGGCGCGAAAAGAAGCACGGATATTTGTCCACGGACATTCTGTCTCAAGAAGCGAACAGTTTTCCGAGAGCGAAACCAGGCGCGTAGCGTCCTCTACGCATATACGCCCGTGCGTACTTGAAGTGACCAGAAAAATTTGAAAACAATGTTGTGTTTGCACCAAGTTTGCTCAAAATAAGGGCAAGACGCTTTGCTCTTTGCTTGTATTCACACTACTATTTCAAACAAGAAATAAAGAACGCAGTATTTTTCGATCAGTTTACTTAGGTTTCTAGATCATATGTAATTGTGCGTACTTGAAAAAATGACCACGCTACGCGCCTGGAAACTCGAGGTATATAAGTGCGAGCTTCGAGGAACTGATTATAAATAAACATATATCAACATATTTTCGTGCTAAAATGGAGGCTTCTGTGTTTATCATCCTTTAAATATTTTGCAAAGCGCAGAACAAAGTTAAGAACAGCTGCATGAGAAGTTCACTTTTCAGTGTTCTGAGGCACGATTTTATGAAAAAGAACAAAACATGTCCCTTCTTCTGCAACAACCACAAAATGCTCTCTCGTCTTAAACTCATTATTAAAAGAGGACTTATCGTAATGGACGTAAGGTTTGAAAATTGGAGAATAATACTTGGATTATATCCCCGGATATTCCCAAGTTCCAAGTTTTAGCTGGGGAAATTTTAGTCGCGTGATGTGTTTAGATCAATTGCGTGCAAACAAATATATTTCATAAATTGTTACACTAAATTAGTAATGTAGCACAACTCTCTTTGTGAGGATAGGCTGACGTACTAACCTCACATGATACACAATAGTTATGGCTGGAGCCCAGTATCCAAACTGATCAAAGAACATTTTCACAAAAGGAACAAGGGAAGCTCTTGCAGCTATCTAAATTAAAGGAATAAGAGCAAGCTAATTCCACAGACTGGAAATTGATAACCAGCTGACCTTCCAAGGATCCTTTTAACAAAATCTTACCATTCAGTCAATAATGTAGTCAGCAAAATAAACTGTATAATTTATGCCAATTAATCAATTGATTCATCAATTCAGTTAATTGTTATTCCTGCTAGACTTACTGTGATCAGTTCATTCTGAAAGATCAACAGATTAGCCAAAGATTTTAGTTAGGAACATTGGACATGTTCAGGAGTGTTGATTACAAATACAGATCCCATTGGACCACAAATAAAGCTCCAGAATGGGAGTCTGGACTGTTGCTATTCATCTCTTCCATCCTATCCACTTGTATAGTTCATGCCGAGTGTTAAGTTCACAGTCTAACTTTTAAACCATTATGTATGCAGGAAAAGAATAGTTTTGGTTGGGAAGGGAGAGGACAGGACAGGATAAGGGCTCTCACCTCAAATATTATAATCATGCAAGAGTGGTTCTATTGAATGGACAGTGTATTTGAATGTTTGAAGTGAAATCAATAAATAGGTAAATGTGAAGTCTGTACTTGAGCCAAGTAGCTCATCCAGCCAAAGTTTACTCCAGTTTCCTTCACACAAAGAGACTGGGAGTATTACTACTCCTCCCTGGATGCCAGTCTATCACAAGGTAGTACCACCCAGCATTTAATCAAGCTTCCCTGACAATCACTGGTATCGATTTACACTCCTGGATGGAGAGAGGCAGTGTGACAGTAAAGTGTTTTACTCATGAACAGAATGCATTGACCAAGCTAGGTCTTGAAGCTAACCCTCTCAACCCTGAGTCCAGTGTACTATCGAGGCTGTTGTAGTTCGCAGAAAAACTATGAGGCGTAGTTGGAGAATAAATACACACTTTAATCACGTACACGAGCCGATGTAGAAAGAAGCAACAAATTGTGTTATGAATTCCGCTTATATACCAGGGGGCCTGGGAACTAATAAGCGACTGCAGACTGGAAACTGAGGCAATACTACGACAAAGGCCACCTAGTCTCACACAAAATTAATATTTTAATCGCTTGGTTAAGTTCTAGGTAAATTAACTTCCTACCTTTTCTACCACCAACCATTCCAAAAAGTTGAAATGCACATGAGCAAGAGGAGCCATTATAACTGAACCATAAAGGACAGCTCTTAAAAGGCGCTGCAAAAAAATGATCAATTGAAAGTAATTCAAAGTAAGAATTTGAAGCAAGTATGCCTAAATTTCAGAGTTCTTGACAAAAGCTGCAATAAAAAAATAAATTGCAATGGCATGAAGCCAACTAAGTTAAATTTTACATTCAAGACTTGAATTGGTAGAAGGCGACATGTCACGTGTACCTTATCACTGACACTATTTTCATTGTTGGCCATGGTTCTTTGGGCAATGTAGTCTCCCACGCCATATAGCACTGCAGAAATAACAAGAAAGATAAACTTCATTCCTTTAAATGATATTGATGCATGTTTAGTTTTTATTGGGGGTTGCATGTTACCTACCTTTCTATTATATCGGGAAGTGGATAGACATTCTAGTCTACACAGATAAAGATGAAAAACCACAGGCCCCATCTCCTGCATCTTCTCTTAGCAGGGGATGTTAAAGAATCCACACACTTATCACAAAGAGCAGGAAACATAGCTCCCAGTGCTGGGGCAGATCCAGGATTTAGTCAAGGGGGGTTTGGAGGGGGGTTCGGAGAATTGTTCCCCTTCTGAGGGGTCCATGATTTTGAAAATTAGGTCTTCGGAAACTTGAATTCCAGCATTCTGAGGAAAAATTTATCCGAACCACCCGAACCACCCCTGGATCTGCCCCAGCAGTGTTGTGGACAGGCTTGATTACTGAAATTGGGGGCATCTGTTAAACTTACATCACAAAGAATGATAAACTACTGCAAGCAGCCTGTAAGTCCCCTGCAAAACATTGTAATGCACATTTGATCATATCCCAATGTTATTTTGTGCAATATAAATATTAAATTGATGTCCATAATGTTCGCTTACTAAAAGATATTCTATATACAAGGCTAAAAGATTAGGAAAAAAATTATTAAAATGTTTACACCAAACGTTTTTGGCCGTTTGCCGTCAAATTATTATTAAATTATTACCTATTGGTGGATCAGGAATCCTGAAATTTTACTTGGACATATTTCTGTGAGGCAAGCCTATTTTGGAAGGCCATGTATGATGCCGAACTGACGTGAACCTAATTCTAACTTCCTCTTACCTCCTGAAGTAATGCACTTTGTTCTTATGGGATACTTGTCAAGCATCTCATTATACCATGTAAATGGATTTCGTCTTCCTAAAACTGTAAGATAGATGAGAAGTTTGACAATTGCCTCCGGATATCTACGCTGGTACACAATTCCCTTAGTTCCAAGTTTTCAAGTCCACGGTCCAATCCAGATTGTAAGGAAAGATATCACTGAAGTAAACGCCCCCCTACAGATGTCTCTTATGTCTACAAGAACATACTCCAGTGTGAGGACAAAAGAAATAGTAATGATTCCTTTGAGAAATTAACTGCATTTTTGTTTGATTTTTTTTTTCTTTTGTGTGCCATAATATGCCTATAATTTTTTGCATAGATGTGAACTGATTCATGAGTTCTAAACGCAAGAAAGTCATCTAACTTGCTGGTGAAAAAGAAAGGGTAAAACAGCTAACCAGTTTTGAAAATAAAGGCACTTTCTCCCTTCCTTAATTTCCTGTCATGCGTTTTTAATTTGATTAAATCTGCATGCTGCACACAGCAATCAACTATAAAGGTAAAATCAAACTTCGGAGGACTCAACGGTAGAAGTCAATAGCATAAAGTTGTTTGCTTAGTTATCTCAAATATTAAACCCTTGCGATAAACGAGAGTTTAAATTTTCAACTATGCCTCGTCAGGGAAACGAATAATCGAGTTTTATTCATGCACTCACCGAAGTCGATATTACGCCACACAACGTAAAAATTTCCTCCCCTGCGCAAAGTTCATAACAAACCAAAATCTTCCTTATGTTAGAAAGAATTTCATTTTCTCTTTTTCATCCTACACGTCTAATATTTAACCATATGATCAAATATTCAGTAAGTAATGTATTGGAAGATACCTTTCGCTCCAGCCGAGCTCTTCCATGGACGATTGCAATATTTTCCAATTCCACATCGTGTGTGGTTTACCCAAATAGCTCGTGCACTTCCTGGTCTGTTGACATACTTACTTAAGACTATACTGCGTAAAGCCATAAAATATAGCGTTAAAAAGACGAAATAACAACATTTAAAACTCAATAAAACAATTCATATACTCGTTACTCCATGGTGTGCGTTATGCAATCATCATCTGTTCTTCAAAATAGTTATATCTCTGTTACATGACATCAAAAATCGCTGTGCTCCTCTCAATATTTCTGAACTTTTTACTCACTCTGAACAGGTTCATTCCTACTCTACTCGTTTCTCAGTAGCTGGAAGCTTTTATATAAAACAGGCGAGAACAAATCATCAGTTGTTTTCCTTTTCTAGAGTTGGTGCGAAAATATGGAATGGCATCCCCCCTGAAATTCGTAAGCTAAAGAAAGCACCTTTTAAACGTGAGCTAACTCACTTGCTTTTGAAAATTCTTGAAATTGAGGAGATGAATGTTGACTTGCGCTACCTTGACCTTTCTAGCTTATATTTGTATTTCAACTGATTAGCTTTCTCTTTGACCTGTTAAAAACTCCCTTGTGTGACTGGCTCAGTTAAAACCTTTAACATGATTTTACTACTATTATTTATTATTTATTTTTATTTGCTCATTTATTTATTTATTTCATTGTTGCGTGTGTGTGTGCGTGCGTGTGTGTGTGTGTGTGTGAGCCTATACAGTGTCTGTTTAGGTAGCCCGCCTAGAATAGCTTTGCTAACTGCGGGCTACAAAAGCCTTTATTTCTTTCATTTTAAAAAAAAATAAAGTCAATGTTGTTGTTGTTGTTGTTGTTGTTATACATAATGAGAAGCTATAACCTTGGCATGGACTTCAAGGCAACGGAAACGGGAGATGCATCTAAATACATATCATCATGTAAACGATTCGAATAGATGGTTTGAGGTTTAAAGTGAGTGAATGAGTGAAGCGAGTTCTCACATTTTAACCACAGGATTTGGTAGTCTCTCGCACGTTAAAAAAAAAAAAAAAAAAGAAAAGAAAAAAAAGTCTAAAGAGTTTGTCCACCATGCAACCTGCCGATTGTGTCCTTAGAGAGGAGTCTCCTTTTTATCTGAGTGACGTCACTGAGATAATCTGATGTTGAGACTTCGCATACTTAAGTATAAGAGCGAAAGGATGTTGACATGCCCGCAGAATAATTCGTCTATCATGACACTTCCCACCTCAAATCACCTCAAATACTCCGTTAAGAATGTTTGATTTTCAGTGTGCGTGGAACAAACCAAGAATCTCAAATCTTGCACAACATTTCAAAAGCAGGGCACGAAAACTTCGGTAATGAGATGCAAACTTTAGTTTTGGTGTCTTTTTCGAAGCTATAGAGTTTTCATATGTCTTGCTCCCTACCTGGTTTCGAGAGCACATGGTTTAATTTTTTTTTTTTAATACTATTTTTTTCCTCCATTTTTTTAACTTTTAGCTATAGAGTTTTCATATGTCTTGCTTCTCACCTGGTTTCGAGAGCACATGGTTTAATTTTTTTTTTTAACATTATTTATTTCTCCATTTTTTTTTTATTTTTTTATTTCTAGCGTTGGTTTTCCTTGAGTCAACATAGTCTTTGGTTATGTTCGTCGCATTTTTTTTTTTTTTTTTTTTGGTATCTTCCACTAATCAAGACGAGGAAACGCATTATGTATAATGTAATGCTGATCATTTAGCGAGCGATAAAGGCTTAATATATGCGACGCGTGAATTTTACTGAAAAGCGAGGTAAAGTGATATTAATAAAGTTTTCACTTTTAAATTCGTGATGCGTGAAATACTATTTGCAATACACGCAAAGCATGAATTTTTGTACAATTCGTTCGTGAAACGAAATTGGATTCCCCCTCCCTCCCTCTTTGCTGCCCTCAATTACGAGTAACATGGAAAACTATTCGTTTAGTAACATTCCTCTGGCTTTTCAGTTTCTGTTCTCAGAACTACTAAATCAGGGAAACTGCGAAACACTGCTGACCATGATTTACCAGTCAGACCATCAAGTGCACACCTTTCTGCTGTTTTCATGATCAACTTTGAAAAGTAAACAAGTCTGAAATAATTATTTTTATTCACAGACCGTGAGTTCTTATAAACCCGTTGATAAAAGTTCAACGACTTTTGATTCTATTCATACTTTTAAGATATTTTTGGTATTTTCTTAGGGAAGCAAACCGTTAATTTGGGATCAACTTTGATGGCACTTTGCAAAACCGATGCAAAATAGGTTCTCCAATAATGTGTCAGAAATATCTAAGTTAAACAATTCACAATGTAGATTTACGAACCGCTTACTTGACATTAATTAACACCTACAAAACAATTCATTTTACCCTTAATTCATTGAAGTACAGCTGCCTACCCACCTGCTTTTAACTCTTATCAATTTTTCTAAACTTTAACAAATGGACAACAACAGACAAAATTTTGTTCTAGAATGCCACACAATTTACAACTGAAAAAGCAATTGCTATAAATCTGTATTCTATTTGCCTAAATTTTGATTGGTGAGTCTTGTATTTAATCAATTAACTATTTCAAAAATTGTCACTGATTCATAGAAGAAATGTTACGCTTCTGATAGGCTTTGTTAGGTCTTCTTTTGAAAACATGGACCTGTTATTTTCCACTTCTAATATTTTTAGATCCCAGCGAACTTATAAGCGCCACTAACGTCAAACCAATAACCGCAGATTAGCTTTCATTGAACTAAAGAAATTAAAATTTCACAACTGAAAAATTTTTTAGCTTAACTGTAGTCAGTTTTTTGGCATATATTTGTCTCTCTGACCATAGAAAATACTCCGAAAACTTATTTCTCCATTCAGGTAAATTCTTATTTCCTAAACTAAAACAGCATTCGCTCGCGGTGTTGTTAATTTTATTCGCACATGCAATATCTATGAAAAATTAACGAATGAAATTTTTTTTTCTCCAGAAAATATAACGTGTCGCAGTCACAACTAAGGATTACTTTTTAGACCCGACGCCTACCCTTAGAATGTAATAACGACATTAACACGAAAATCAAAGCATAAACTGGCTCGATTTATTTTTTGCAACACACAGCGTAACCAGTGGGTTTTAAAAATGGTATTCAGCCAAATCTTTCTACGAGCCGGCCGAAGCTGTAGTTTATTTAATGTCGCGCTGAGTCCAATTTTCGAACAAATTGCTTTTACATAAATAACAGACAGCTAAACTTCAAAGCGAGTTTGTCTGAGCGCAAAAACAATTTGGTCGTCCTCTTTGAAGTCCTAACAGGAACTCTTCGTTCTTATTATTCGTTGATGAAGTCAATGAATATTGTTTATTTACATTCAATTGCTGCGAGGCATAACTGGAGGCGCGAGTTCGGTTCGCAGTAGGATATTAGCGGTTTCTTAGCATTAATAAATAATAGGTTCCTTTTATGTACCAACTTCCCGCAAAAGATGCAATATAATTTCTTTTAAGACAGGTCTGCTGTTGTCAAAAAATTATTTACCAAATATTTCGCCATGTCGTGCTCGAATGCGATGAAGGGATTTAGCAAGGGTTTATAAGAAGCGGATTCCTTTCTGAAGCCCGTTATTCAGTTCACATTCTTAATATTATCAGCATGGTTATCTGTTGCGACATAACAACTAGGACCCCCATTTTCCTTTGACCCTGGTGTATTTGCAAGAGCTGCTGAAGGAGACAAGTAAGGGACATTTTTGTCTAACATCTAGATCAGACAATTGACAATTCTCTATCTTTGTCTAGAAAGTTAATACGTCGATCTGCGAAACTGTGGGCTGGGTTTAAGAGTCATTTTGTAATAAACAATTGCTTCCAATGCATTGCTGCGAAAATCTTGAGGTGTATAACGACAAGAGTCAAGGTACTGTGTGCAAAACGGATACTTGATCGACGTGTTCTAAAACGAGTATTTGGAAAATTGCCATAAAAGTTTAGCCTTTGGAGAGCTCATGAGTAGATAAATATAGTGCGTATTCCACTTTATTGTTATCTGTAGCCCTCTCCTTTTAATTCGTTCCTTAGGTAATCAAGTACAGTCCAGAAATCCTTAACCGGAGAATGCGCTTTGACTCAGCGTTGCATTTAAAATTTGGAAGAAAAATCCCTGCTGGTGTAATTTTGATCTGTTTCTGCCTGGTTAGTTTGCTGCGGCTTGCAGTGGGAGGGTACGTATGGATAATTGTGTCGATAACAATCTGATTTCTGACTGCTCTCTACAACATGATCCTAATCTACAGAATAATTTCATCACATATTCGTGTTGAGAGCTTAAATCCGAATCGTAACGCGTGCTCCTTCAATGATTGGTCCTCATGTGTGGAAAAGAGGACGGCCCACTTTAGCTAGCTAATCGCCACTAACGAGAACATTAAAATAATCTGTAGTAAGTTTCCTTTTCCTTGCCCTTTCCTCCACCTTCTTGTTTTTAGTCCTTTGATTCATGTGTTCCATACCGGCGAAATTGTTTCATACCGCAATTTTTCGCAAACCAGTCAAAAAGATATTTCAATGTATTTTTAAACTAGCATACGAAATAAGCGAGTTAAGCCGCAAGCATTTTCACCATTCGG
This sequence comes from Stylophora pistillata, assembly GCF_964205215.1. Classification (NCBI taxonomy): domain Eukaryota; kingdom Metazoa; phylum Cnidaria; class Anthozoa; order Scleractinia; family Pocilloporidae; genus Stylophora; species Stylophora pistillata. Next base: position 31,501,352 of record NC_142526.1, read on the forward strand.
GCACTAATGAAGCTGACTAATCAGTCCAGATGGGTGCAAATTAAGAACATGCACCTAAACTAAAACGCAGCGTCTAAACCCTTGGTAGCCTGGCGCGCTCTTAAATGGAATAAATGCTCGGCAGATCAGCTCGGAAATGTTTTTCCAAAAGTCGAAAACCTATAGCAGTTTCACGGTTTGCACAAGCCCAAGTCGCTTGACATTTCTAAACAATATCTGTTACTCTTAAGAAATGTTCAGGAGGAATTCTGTGAAAATGTTCCGACCGCCGGGTATTTAGTCTATTAAGAATGTGCCCAGCTGCCGTGTATTGGGAAAAATTAGGAAATAAAAATAGTTTACAGTTTAGAGAGTCAAACAATGCAAAAGTCCAAAGCTGTTTTCTACAGCGCAGGCCACCAACGAGTTTGTAGCTCCCCTCTTATACGTAGTTTTCACAATTAACGAAAAGCTAAAAAAAAGAGAATTTTTCTTTCCAGTATTCTTATCATAGACGGACCAACTTACGTGTTTGCAGTTGAATATCGCTCTAAATAATAATTTATTTTTTTCGTATATACGAGGTGAAATATAGAATATGAAGAAATTTTTGAAGAATAAACTTATGAGCAAAAATGTTTTAACTTATCTCGATTTGGACGGGTAGTTGTTTCTGATATTTGTAAAGCATTCTCTAACTTAATTAATAAACTTTAAATCGATGGCCTCACAAATTATTGAAAGATGGTCCACTAAAAACAATGACCCTACGCTCCAATTCTGCTCTACTAAACCTCACGTGTGAAAACATTACGATTATAGACTTTTCACATTTAAAGTCTTAAAGGCTTTGACAAAATAAAATTCAATTGTCAGTTCATTGCGAATAACCGTATTCCCTTGACGTGTAATAGTGCGGTTTTGTGGTTTTATTGAGGTTTAAGAGGGGGGATAAAGAGTTTATTAGCACCACCTGTTCGTTTCAGATAAAACGAATTGATTTAATTTGTTCCTCTTGTTAAAAAAAAATTGTTGTTTGCAGATGTCTTATATTTTCATAGGCTCGTGTGAAATCGAAGGGGTAGAGCAAGACTGAACAGATTGTATCCAGTTGGGGGAGGGGGATGGGGGATGGAGAATTGGGAATAGGGGCATGAGGGAACGGGGGATAAGGGGATAAGGGGCAGCTTCTTTACCTATCACCTGCTTACAAAGACGTTTTCGACTAGCTCAGAAAATCGTTCCTTATGGCCGAAATAAGAGACACAAAGAGGGTGGTAAAGTGAGTCTTACTCACGAGTAAAGACTGGGAAAGCCGCTTCCTGTCGGTTGCTCATCGTAAGGGCGTTACTCCCGTATATTCTAGAGTTGGTGAAATGAAGTGCATGGCCACACATGAGCGTCATGGTGGGGTTGTTGGTGTAGAGGCTATCTGCACTCAGTACACCGGGTTTCTTTTCTCTATGTAAATAAATGTAAATATAGTTTATATCTGACCACTTGCAGCCCAGAGGCTGAATAACAGATGCAGTGTAAGGTTGAGAACAGACGTCAGCATATAATCTCCTTTCTATAGTAGTGGTGATTATGATGATTAAGGCTTTTTGTTGTTGGTGTGCTTGTTTAGATGCCAGAAAAGTTGCAATAGAAGTGCTGAGGATCTTCTTCTTTGGATAAAAAATAAAGACTATGATGGATCTGTGAGGCCGAATGTGACTGGTAAGTAACATATCTGAGTAAATCTCATGAAACATAATAACGCAAAAATAAGTTGTGCCATTTTTCTCAAAAGCCCCGTTTTGTGAATGACCAAGGCATTAAAAAAAAAAAAAAAACACCCGAGATTTAACGATTAGGAGGGGGGCCAACAGTGAGAAAGAACAGAACTAATGTATTTCTTTTCAATTTGGCTTTCTATGGTAATTATTTTAATGCTTTATCAGTCTGAATATAGACTTGGGTAGTGACAAAGAGAGCATTATATATACAAAGCGAAAAGTCGTCAAGTGACAACGTAACGCATGGCATGCTGAATTGACATTGCTTTGACTAGGCTACTGATCGGTATATCTTACTCAGTTTCCTTCTTCCTTTTCCTTTCAGGAGGTCCAGTTGTGATCGATATTGAGACATACATTTCAAGTGTGAGTTCTATCGATGAAAGAGATATGGTAAGCAAATTCTCAGAGAACTAAATCTTAAAACGCCTTTTCCCTTTCATTGTTCTAATCTTGAGCCAAAAATACCCAAAAGTCAAGTTAGCGAGATTAGATTAGATTCAACTTATGTCAGTGATTCCGTTATGCACAGGGCCCGCGGAGCGGATTTTCAAGTGGGGGGGGGGGGGGGGGCTAATGCGAACGCGTTTGCATGAGCCAACTAGGGGGTCCGGGGACATGCTCCCCCCGGGAAAATTTGAAATTAAAGTCTTCTGAAATGGCTAGAAATGGATCTAAAACCGCCAAAAGTGAAGTTAATTTTTCATTCTTATAAAACAACGAGTAACAAACTGGCCTTCACGTTTGACCAAATTTAAATGAATAGACTAACTTCTAAGTTAAAAAAAATAGTGATTTAATCAGCCAAAAAAGCGTGGGAGGGGGGCTAAGGCCCCCCCAGCCCCACCCCCTGCGCGGTCCCTGATACAATTCACAACCAGACGAGTGTCGACGAGCCAAAAGAAATCAAAACCATGATCGAATGAATGTACACCTTCAGTTAGGATCAAATGGCAGCCAGCAGACCAAATCACTTTATACAACTTTGAAACTCTTTGAAACTCTACGGTGGCCAATTTACATTATGAACTCAGTTTATAAAACCAAAATGACCTTGTTTCTCCCACCGACGCAGCACTACAACTTCTTTGGAAACTTAACCTCCTTCATTTACTTTGTACAACTTTTCCTCCCTTCCTAGGAGTTTTCACTGGACATGTTCTTTCGACAGCGCTGGAAAGATTCCCGTCTCATTTATCAGCCGCATCCAGACAAGGGACCAGATCAAAGAGTTATTCTAAGCCCCGAATTAACCAAATACGTCTGGCAGCCCGACGTATATTTCAGGAATAGTAAGGACGCTCGCTTTCACATGGTACCCACACAAAATGTGTTGTTTGGCATCAACCCAGATGGCAGTATTCTGCTAAGTGCAAGGTCAGTAATTAATAAACGTAAAAACAGTATTGTGGCAACTCACTCTCAGAACAGTCTCATCCATGGCAAACTTGTGTTTCTTTTATGTTTTGTTCGTTTACTCGCTGTTTCAAAAAATAAAAGTGAAAAAATTACTAAACAGTAGTGGCATTTTTTGTTATCTATTAACAGAATTACCACCGTGCTGGCATGTCAAATGAATTTTCGCAAATTTCCAATGGATCGTCAAACCTGTCATTTCTACGTTGGTTCTTGTAAGTACTTATTAGTGGGAAAATTATAGGCCTAAATTATGCGCAAGCTTATAGCCAGGCAATCATGCAGTCGGTGATTGTTGCGTTCCCAAAAATAGCCAACGCAGCGTGAAGGGCAAACATCTTTTCCGTTTTCTAAGGGGGGACGAAAAGCATTTTTGTGTTTCGTAGCCCTGATCATCAGGACATAACAATCATGGACATTATTTTGTTTCTTACTCTTACAAGACTCACAGACAGAAGAAAACGTCTTAGTGAGATGGAGAAACGGCCAAGGAGTAATTGTTCCCGAAGAGCTCGAGATCCCTCAATATGACCTCACTAGCGTGGTAAGCAAGGATCGCAAAGGAGCGTACAACACAGGTTTGAGACCACTAAATGACATTTTACCTTTTTGCTTTGATTGGCAACGGAGTTGGTGCGTTTTAATATACACTCTTAGAGGACTTTTATTCTCCTTATTTCATGACTGACCTTTTCGAAATAAAATATCAATTTTGAATGTGCAGTTATGTACATGCTGCGCAAAAAGATTTTAGCATTTCTCATTTTGGTACGCTTTGGTGTGATTACTACGTTCATGAATGTATCCAGCCTAGGCTTTTATAGTAATCATGCCAAACCAGCTCTTGTATTAATTAACTGGTGACTTGATCTTTTTCATTTCCAAAATTTTCTGCAAATTGTATGAACATGTTGGTAGATGATTATCCTCTTTTGACAGGTGCCAGTGGAGTAGTTTTTACACAGACTCACACCTTGGCTAGTTTCCGAATTCATTAATTCAATCTGTCTCCGAATCAGTGTTCAGTGGTTAGAAGATAACTGTGTTTTGTTATTTCTTACGAGGCGGTCCTGGGTTCAAGCACTTTACTTTGCTACTCACTCGATTTGGTTTGGTGGTTGTCCCGTGTTCAACTCCTTGGCTTGGCTACACTTTGTATATAGCCAGCTTGACTGCCTCTAGCCAGTTGGGGTTTTTTAAAAAACTACGTTTATTCACAATGTTTCAATTTTTTTTGGCCCCGAAAATCCCTATTCAGGAAGTGGTCAGCTAAGTATATTAACATTTCTCTTTCTGTCTAGGAGTTTTCTCAGAGCCAGAGGCAACATTTGTCTTCAAGAGACGTTTGATGTTTTATGTTTATGGGTTTTATCTGCCTGTAACTTTAGTTGTACTTCTCAGTTGGATCTCATTCTGGATTGATCCTGAGTCTACACCTGCCCGTGTTTCTCTCGGAGTCATCACCATTCTAGCCATGGGCAACTTTCTTCATGGTGGAGGTGCGACTCCAAATGTTTCGTACGCAACTGCTCTTGATGTCTACGTTATTACAAGTTTTGTGTTCGTTTTTGCAAGCCTGATGGAGTATGCTGCAGTGCACTGCGCATTGATCAAATACCAGCAATCAGATATCAATGAGGTATTGATATTTGTGTTTTCGAGATAGAAAAACACGTATACGCAAACAGCGATCACGTTTTTACTATCTACCTTTCAGCGTTTTGCGCAATAATGGCAAATTTTTGCATTTTTGTTTGAGTTTATGATATTTTTCTGTAATATATTGAATCTATCAAAAGTTCTAAGGAGTTGAAAGCGAGATCAGAGGCAAAGTCAGTGCCGTCCTCGTTTTCCTAAGCATTTCCCTAAATATTCTTATATGGAGTAATACACTTTGCTCATTTGTTCTAAATTTAGAACGAATTATTTGCATACATGAGAAAGAAATACTTAAATCAGTCATAAATTGCTCTTAATACAGGCAACACTGTAAGAAGGTAGAATGAAAAAAAGCAATTTTGTCAACAGACCATTCCTAACTTCATCCAACAATAATGTTATTTTGAATAAATCAATTCAATCTTCCTCTTCTCCTTTTTTTTATTTTTAGCCGTGTAAGTTAGTCAAATTTGGCGATTCAGTAAAATCTCAAGACTCTGAAGAAGGAATGGTCAATGGCAGCTTTTCCAGCTCAAGCACTGTACAACTTCCTGTTACGTTAAAGAATGATGAAGAGGAGGGACACTCCCTAAGGCGCAAGTCTATCATACAAGGAGCCAAATTGTACTATATCCATTTCAATTACAAATCGCTGGAAAGCTATTCAAGGGTTGCCTTTCCTCTGCTTTTTGCAATATTTAATATTATCTACTGGTTTACTTACTGTGGATCAAAGGTCAGTGATCAGGGAATCTGTTGATGGTTCTTCAAGGAAATATCATCTAGAATCTTGGACGAATCGTAGAGCTGACTTCAGGAAGTTCCTTTGGTGCAAATCGGGACAGTTTTATTATCATCAGAGAATCTACCAATGGTTCTTTACGCAAATATCATCTAGAAGCTTGGACGAATCGTAGAGCAGACTTCAGAAAGTTCTTTTGGTTAAGTCGGGAACAGTTATCACATATAACTAGAGCACGTGTCATAGTGAAAGCAAAAGGTTCCCATCGCAAAGTGATACAATCTTGAAATGAAAGGTGCTGGAACAGTTGGAAATATATCATATGTATATATATTTCTATATATAGTCGTTAGTGGAACTCTCAGGCCAACAAAGGTGCACCGCGCCAGGAGAATCAATAAAGATTCGCAGTGCAAAGCTCACAGCAAACACGAACGTAGAAAGTTTAAAAATTGCGAGGATGGACAACTTCTGACGTCAAAAATATAACAAATTTTAATAAAAAACGTTTCGGTCCGAGACCTTCTTCAGTTATTTACAACTTTTGAAATAAAAAAAGAGAGCATTAAATAAGATCGAAGTGCTAATGATTACGTAATTACAGATAACGACTAATGAACTAATGCTAATAAAAAGATAACAGAAAACCTAATCACAAAGAAAGCAATGGACAAAATACAAGAAACAAACCCTAAAAACTAAGAGATAAGAATACTAAATATGTTAAAATGAGTGGCGTAACCAATTGCAAAGAAGCAATTCGGCAAGCTAAAAAAGGGGAGCCCCACTTTTAACTACAACTGTAAACCGTAACAAAATCCCAAAACAAGGCCTTTGGAGCCCAAAAGGGCAAATTAGCAACAACGGTCGTGATTTTTATGATCGAGACTCCGCCAGAATAAATAGATACATAAAAACTCAGTCAAAATAGCTAGCGCTTATGACAAATAGTTCAAAATGATTCAACGTGGCCAAACAACTCGGAAAGGACTAAGCCCTCTCTTATCTTGAAGTGAGGGTCAGAGTGAGGGTCAAAGCTAGATTTTTGCACCCATGATTTGAAAAATTCGGCTCAAGCCACCGGTTCCTAATTCTGTTAATATCATTCTCTCTTATAGTATACCTTTTTTCGGAAATTTTGTTTCAGTATAATCGGTATGCTAATGCTCAAGAACACTTTAAATTAATGGTTAAAGGTTCCCATCGGCCAATTTTCAAACTTAAAACGGATCCTGTGAGAGTAAAGATTAATCTTTTAATTGCCACGCGTTGATTGTTCAAGGGTAGTTAGGGTTTTCGGAAAATCGCTCTGGAAAAATTACTTCCACACTAAAAATGCCTGAATTTGGTGTATTTTCAAATTCAAAAGGATATAATACTTCTACTTCGTAAAAATCGTCCATTTTAGGTGCAAATTGTGGATAAATCTTTAATCTTCAAAAAGTCGTGTGAAAACACTTTCAAAACTCAGACAGTGAGTTTTACGAAGCCTAGTTAGCCAATTTTGGCCCATTCAGGCTTCTCTAATTACGGGCTTCTCAAGGCGAGGTAACTTTACTGAACAAGATACAAAAACTACAAAATAGGGCAGCCCGTGTTTTGACTTATTCAAACGGTATGACGGTGATGCTGGTTACTTATTTGAACTCCCGGGATGGAAAAACCTTGCTTCCCAGCAGCAACTACAAAGAGCCACAATGGTCTATAAGTCTCTGCACGGCTTCTAAGCTCCAGACTATTTACATTCTAAATTTGAAAGGCGAGAAACTGCATATAACCTAAAAGACTTTGAGAATAAGCTTAATTTTCCATCGCCGCGCACAAACTATTATAAGAATAGCTTTAGCTATAGTGGCACCACCCTTTGGAACAGTCTTCCTCGTGATATAAGACAAGCAGAGTTCCTTGGGTTATTTAAGCGTTTAATTAAAGAAGTACGTTGTGGCGCGGCATTCGTGGAAAGCAGCTTTAGTCAGGTTTAGTTCTTAAGTATAGTTTTCATAATAGTATATTATCCATTTGATACTGTTATATATTTTAAATTTTTTACCACTTATAATTGATGAAATGTCCGTGGATAAATAAAGATTATCTATCTATCTATCTATCTATCTATCTAGGTCGCCTTCAAATTTGGTTATGAATAATTCATGATGTCCACCCATTCTGCCCCATGATGAGAGGTCAAAGGAAGTAACGATCATAAATTGCAATCAAAGTTTCAATTGAAGGCAACCGTTTATGCATTAGTGTGTATTACAAACCTACAGACTCGCATAATTACTTGTTATATTCGTCTTTGCATCCATCTCACGTTAAGAATTCCATTCCTTTTTCTCAGTTTCTAAGACTTTGTCGTTTATGTAGTGATGACTCTGATTTCCACCACAAATCAGTGTCAATGTGCCAGTTTTTCGATAAACGTGGTTACCCTGCTTCTGTCGTTCAAGCGGGTTACCACCGCGCCCAACTTATTGATCGACAATCAGCACTACAAACGTCGCATAAGGTAGATTCCGACCGCATTCCATTCACTCTCATGTTTCACCCTCACAACCACTCAGTTAAATCCATCATTCTTAAAAACTTTAAATTACTTCAAAACGATCCAGAGACAAGCACTATCTTTTCGCAGCCTCCGCTCATTTCATTCAAACGCGACAAAAACATAGGCAATTTTTTGGTCAGAAGTTCTTTTCAGACTAATGACCAACCAGGCACTTTTAAATGCGCTCGTGCACGATGCAAAACGTGTCCTTTCATTCACAACACTGATAAAATATCGGGACCTAAACGATCCATTAAGATCACCGAGCACTTCACGTGCACCTCCGCCTTATTGCAAAAAGATATACATCGGCGAAACAGGCAGAAGACTAGGTGACCGATTCCGAGAACACCTTCGAGACGTGGAAAGGAATGACAAGGACACATCGAAACGAGTCGCTAGACATTTTAATTTACCTAATCATTCTAAGCAACATATGGCAATCTGCAGTAAATGGCTTGAACCCGGGGGTAACATGTGAAGGTGTAGTCTGATCGTCCGGGTGAGTGTAGTCCTGAGAAGGACTGTCATCGGTGGTAGTGACTGACGCTTCGACAACCTGTGCGGAAGTCATAATCAGAGTCAAGTGAATGATTGTTGACAGTAGAATGTTCTTATTCCAGTTCGTGTAAAATGATCGGTTGGTTTTGCCGTGATGTTATTGGCTGTAAGACTCAAGTGACGTAAGTCGGTCGTGATTGGTCTGTTTCGATCTGTCGGTAAATTTAGGTCGTTCTTTTTCGGTCGTTTGTGATGTTTATGTCGTGAATGAGTCGTTTGTATGGGGTGGGTAGTTGTTGACATCTGTTTAGGGGAGTCTGTTCTAAGTTAGTAAACCAGCTTTCCAGAGTCAGTCGTTGAAAATAGTCAGTGCTGTAGGCTAGGCATTGCGCAGAGTCCCAGTCAATGTTGTGGTTGGTAAATCGATGGTGTTCAGCAATGTGATTGCTGACATCACCTTTTCTCGTCGCCCGTCTGTGTTCGGTCAGTCTTGTTGTGAAGTTTCTGCCAGTCTCACCGATGTAGGAGGCTTGGCAGTCGGAACAATTGATCTTATAAATCGTTCCCTGTCTGTTCCTCGATTCGTCTTTGTCTTTAACGTTGGTTAGTAACTGACGTAGTGTGGTGATGGGTTTGTGGGCGACGCGGATATTGAAGGGTAGTAAGATGTGCGAGATGTTTTCAGACATGCCTTTTATGTACGGTATGGTTGCTGTAGTCGTAGGGGTTGCGGTGTCGTTTGTTTCGGTAGTGGTAGTGGGTCGGTGAGTGTTTCGTCGGATGAAGTCGTTGTTGTAGTTGTTCTTCGTAAAAACACGGTGAAGGTATTTGTTCTTTACGGATAAGCTGTCTGTCGAGTCACATACTAGTTGTGCGCGTCGTGTTAGAGTTCTGATAGTTGTGGCTTTGTGTGATGTAGGGTTGTAGGATGACTCGTCTAGTAATCTGTCGGTGTGTGTCGGTTTCCTGTAAACTGTCGTTCGTAATGAGTTGTCGTTGTGGCTTACCAGGCAGTCTAGAAAAGGAAGTTTGCCATTGTCTTCGACTTCTCTGGTAAACTGTATGTCAGTGTTTTGTTCGTTAAGGTGGTTGTGGAATGCGTCAATTTCGTCGTGTCGAACGGCGGTGAATGTGTTGTCAACGTAACGTAACCAAAGCGGTATCGTTTGTCGGCAAGTCGAAAGGGCGGGTTGTGCAGGTGACTTAAATCAAACAAAGATTATTTATCTGAAGTCTACCGACGCACACTCGAAAAAGCTATTTGAAGCTGGTGTCGTACCTTTTTCTTAGTTTTTAACATTCACAAAAGTTTCGTTGTGACAGACAAAGGCTCTGAAACCAAATATTTCTTGAAGAAAATTACATGTTTTGCCACCGATCAATAGTTAATTGCTTTATGTTTTGATATTCCATGAGTTTCTCTCTATATATGTATGGCTAATATCACTTGTTTTATGTCTCAAGTTTTGAAACAGGTATATTTATTAAGGGAATTCACAGATATTTCAAGTTGGAGTTGTCTTGCTTTGAGAATCGTTCTTGTTTCACGCCCTATGACAAGTTGATGCAAGATTAGCACCGGTGGATTTCCAGTGAATTTATGATTTGCATCTAATCAAAAGTGTTTGAACAGTTATATTCAAATTTTTTTTAGTTTAAATAAGCAAGGATCTTTATCTTTCAATGATATTTTAAGGGAAGGGGATCCTCTCTTCGCATTGATCGAAGAAACCCTTCGTAAAGGAATAAACAATATTGATAGGTTAACGCTGAATTAGACGAAACCCGTTATTTTTTATTGTCTTCTTTGAGTAGGGTATATATGTTCCACCTCATTTTTTACTTATAAAATGGCGATACGTCAATAGGCGACAACAATCCTTGCAGCATCTTGAAAATTGAATTGCCTCCTCAAATTTAACAAAGAAATATCATAATCTAGCATACTACTGAAGTTGTATGAATATTATTTCTGAGATGGTTGATAATTAAATTATCAAAAATTCTGCTATACACTACAGTTTTATGTTGTGGCGACTTTAAAAGGGCAGAAAATCTTTAAACTAATCGTTTAACAGGACTCCGCAAGGCTGGAAGTCGCCAGCAGACGAGTAACGGATTCAGAGCTGAGTTTGAAAATACCACAGTGCCTGTCGCTTGACGAACCATATATCGGTGAACCAATCTTCCTCCTTGAAATAACTTCCAAAGTCATGGCTACAAGGTATGGCAAGTAACATAATAACAAAAGATAATGCACAAGACACATGTTTATGCAAGTTTTCATAAAGCGCGCCATATTGAATTGATATGTTATGTGTACTGCCTGTTCTTGCGTTTCGATTTCCCTTCTGTGGCGATCGACGGATAATTCGGAGGATCTTAATATGGATGACTGTAGACACATTAGGGAAAACTGTGATCAAAGTTATTTCCAGGAAGAAAAATGCTGGCGGATACCAGAGCCGTACAGTCGAAAAAAAAGGGTACTTAAAACCCAGCTCGAAAAAATGAGGTAAAAAATACGTGGGGTGGTAACGATGGTTCCATATCTCAGTGGATAATAAATCGCCAAAAGTCTATCCATGTTGGTAAACGTTACATGTGAAATCGAAACTCCACAAACTATATACGAAACGATATTATATACCTTTTCCAGCGTACTGTCTTCTCCTTTTGGATAACCATGAATTTTTAACAATTCCACGGCGACGAATAAGGGCTCCACGACGAAACCAACAGCAACATCAGACAGCGCGAGACCAAAGAGGAGCGAAATCGAGGGTAGCGTAAGGATGGCGTTCTCCAAACCGCTTCTAGCACCAAGCTATTTGCCAAGATCGATACTATCATCAGAATAGCGTTCGCAGTTAAATCGAGGACGATGAAGAGATGTGGAACGTTCTCATTCTCAACCGAGGTCAGCCCGGCTAAACGCCGGCGAAGATTGTTGTTTATCATGGTCATGTTTGCGATCCCTGAGTCATTTAAGGAAAAATTATCATTCATATTTTACCACGAAGATGAAATCCTCGATTTCCTCTGTCAATTCGAGGAGGTGGTTTAAAATGCTGATATGATTGTTTGTCTGGTCCTTGAGTTAGGCGTTGTATTGTTTTATAAACCCGAAAGCATATCAGTTAAATCAACAAATGTCGACGAGCGAGGAAACTGTCAGAAACTTTTATGGCACAGCTGCGAACATAGTGAGTTCTAGAAACGCTTTTAAAGCCTTTTTTGATACGCCCTTTGTCTCCCCTGCTCTAAAAAAGCCTATAATACAAAGCTATTGCAAGATAACGCGGCAACAATGAGACTAGACAAAATTTAGAAGCATTGTACTGTTATACTTGTGATCGAGATTAGCGTACATTTTGGAATATTATTACAGTTAAAATCTTGTAGTAGAGTTCGTGTTCAATATTGTGAGACTTTCAACCGAAAAAATGCATTATCTAAACGGTAGAGGCTAAAGCTGAGGAGAAAAACAATGAATCACGCTTCAAAATGTGCCTCTCTATGAACTTTACTAAGTCCTCCCTTTCCACTAAGCCCCCTTCCCCCACTCCCCAAGTTTGGAAGTTCTACAAAGTAGTACCCTCCTCTTTACTGGAGGGTTAGGCCTGTTAGAATTTATGAAGTATATCAAGCTGGAGATCATTTGAAAAACTTGCGGAGTCCCTCCCACTTAGTAAATAAATTTGCTATTATCTTAACGCTCAAGGCGCAGATGCGTTTTCGTCAGCTTTGCTTGTTCATAACGTTGGCTAAACAAAGTGAATTTGTTTATTGGAAGTCTATGAACGTAGGTGTGTGAAAAGCTGCTTCAATGTGGAATCATCATAGACATTTTTAATAATATTTATGAATTTCACCGTGAAAAACAAGGGATCCATGGCGTAACATTATAAAGTAAGTGACTTCTCTTTGGTACTAACCCTTATACGGTAAATATTTTAGTTTGGGAAAAAACATTTTCTTAATGAGATCATGACAGGTTCACGTATGGCAGGAAGTCGCCAACAGTAAAGAAACGGGTTCAGTGCCGAGTTAAGATACGCTGCTGTATTCGCCAGTTTCCAAAGGACCGGTGAGTTTATATCATTTTCTGAAACAATGCTGAGAATCCAAGCAATGAACAAGGGAAGATAACATAACAGTAAGAAGTAGTAAACAAAGAACGAATTTATGCAGCACTTTTTAAGGCGTGCCACGTTTAACTCGTTTGTCACATAAACTGCTTGTTCTTGAGCTTGGATTTCATTTCTGTGACGGAGGACGACTCGGTAGATTTTAATGTAGATTGTTGAACACGTACTTATAAACACTGCCATCGCAACTGCAACCGCGTAAGAAAATACAATCGTATTCCACAGCAACAGAGTCGCACAAAAGGTGCTTCCAACCCAACACAAAATAATAAGAGCATAAACACGTGGAATGGTAACGATGGTGTCGTATCTTAGAGGAAACTGAATCGCTAAGTATCTATCCAAGCTTGTGAGTGTTACATTTGCAAATGAAACCCCGCAAAGCACAAACGCAATGATGAAAAACGTTGTTTCAAGTCGGCAATCACCTTTTGGATATCCATACATTTTTAACAACTCTACAGCGATGAACAAAGGTTCCACAATTGAACCAACGGCAATATCAGAGAGTGCGAGACCACAAAGAAGCAAAATTGAAGGGTAACGTAACGAGGGCGTTTTCCACACCGCGGTTATCACCACACTGTTTCCAAAGATCGATAATATCATTAGAATGGTGTTCACTGTGGAGTTTAAAACGATGAAGAGCCGTGGAACGTTTGCATTTTCGAATGCAGTGTAGCGATGGCACAATCCGTCCGTGAACGTCACGTTCGCAATGCGAGAACAGTTCAAGCAAGACCTTTCACTCATTATCAACGGTGCTTCACAAAATGTTAAAATGGTCGATGGAAAAAGACATTTTATACTGACGATATATCTTTTTGGTTTTGTATTTCAGCAAACCTTCCTTTTTGTCCCGAAAAACGGGAAGGCGTAATCTTTGTTAAAAGACTCGACGACCATCGACGCCGTTTACCATGATTATTCAACAGCAAATCAGATTGAGTTCTTGTAGAGATGTGCAAACCCAGTCGTTGATCATTTGACAGTGTGTCAAACCTCTGCGGCTTTACGACCAAATAATTGGATTCTTTGGCAGAATTTGCAATCACCTTACTATGCCGTATTTTTTTCACTGCACGAACCGCAGGCTTGATGCTTTAAGTTTTTGAGCACCTAAGAAATGAACTCAAACAAGTCGTCTTTTTGTCTCGACGTTTTCGGTAGTACGACTTCTAAGATTGCGTGTCTGATCGAAATTGTAACATCGAATTCTGAAACTGAAGTGTCTTGTGATCACAGTGCTTGAATCATCACCGGCTTGCCTTGGATGCCCTCATTACGTGGGAGGAGAAATATAGCTGCTTTTGACAGTTTTTTTTTTTTTTTTTTTATCAAAACTCAAAACAGCCCAACAAGTTTCAGGAACGACGTTTTAATTTCTTATTGGTCCAAAGCATCGATCATGCCAGACGTTTAAAGGCTTGAAAGAATGCTCATTCATGTAGTTAGTTTTGCCACATCTTAAAAAAATAAAAAATCTTTTTCTCTTCGTTTATGAGAAAAATTTCCTTGAATAATCAATTATTATGAATGCGATCAGTGATCTTCCGTCCATTCCCTCAATTTTATATCAGCTATCATTTACACTCAGTGAAAATTTCCCGTTTGAGAAGTCCCATCGTTGTGCGTTTTTTAAAACAATTTTCTCCATGAAAGATCAAAATGGAAAAAACAATTGTGAATCATTGATGAAAATTGTCTATTCTGTTCCCATGGAAACATTTCTCTCGTAGGCCTGGAGTTGTGGCTTTTACTGGTACAAACTACATGAAATCTATTCTGCTTTGAACATCTTCCACTTAAATACATCACATTAACTTAATGTCCCCGTTTTAATTCTTTGTAACCATTTGTTTCCTACAGTTCAGGGCGGTTTGGTGACCATTTGACTCTACAGCCACGAATCCTGCATCGAAAAATATTAATTTGAATTGTTTTTTTGCGGCATCTTTTGAAATTGACGTATTATCCTCAGTTCATATGGTTACGAGCCTATGGGCCGACTCATGCATTTTCGTTTCTATGTTTTGAAGCATTAGAAGCCCTCCGTAACAGAATGGAAAAAAAATTAGAAATGCTTCGTGTAAATGTCAGTGAGATCTCCCTCTGTTTGCAATCGGGACAGCTAAAATTGCGTCTGATAGAAATTCTGATTTGGCCTTTCTTGAAACCGAACAGTCATATGAAAACAGGAATTATAATTGGTTTCCCTCGGAAGCCTTCATTACGTGGTTGTATATAGCCTCAATAAAACTGTTTTAACAAAAGTTTTGCTTATTATGGTTTTGGACTGACTGTGTCTTGAATCTTTCTTTATGAAAGGAAGGAGAGTGTCTGTCACTTGCTGTGTCAGCGGCCAACGACTAGAAGTTGGGAACTTTCTTTTATGCTTTTTGCTTTATCGCAAACAATTCCTACCAATACTTTATCAGAGAAAAATTAAACCATCCATTATTTCGTGATTCACGAAAATTATATAATTTTATTATATAGATACTGATGAAATACCAGGATTTCTCCTTTTACTAAAAAAATCATATCTTCACTGCGCGCAGTG
Organism: Stylophora pistillata; assembly: GCF_964205215.1. Classification (NCBI taxonomy): domain Eukaryota; kingdom Metazoa; phylum Cnidaria; class Anthozoa; order Scleractinia; family Pocilloporidae; genus Stylophora; species Stylophora pistillata. Next base: position 31,516,689 of record NC_142526.1, read on the forward strand.
AAGATACTATTTTTATCTTTCACGTGTGAGGATATTGGTGTGGCCATGGTTACCAACATAATTACCCAATTGCTGTTTCGAAAACGAATAAAATTAGTTGTCTTTTATGTGAAAATTTCATCAGTATCTACATAATAAACAGAACATTACGTGGCCGCTTGGGGATACGAATTTTATCTTCTCGTGCTGAAAGTATCTCTCACTCGTTCGCTGCACTCACTCGTGAGAGACACTTTCAACCCTCGAAAATAAAATTCGTATCCCCGGGCGGCCATGTAATATCCTCTATTTCACATGATTGCCTAGCGTTGTCTTATGAATTCAATTTTTTTGTCTTTCACGTCAAATTTCGACGTAAAAAAGACAAGTTGAGTCATCAGTGAAAGCAATTAACATTTGTGTTTGGGAACCTTTATTTCGTAGGACTGAATGAGTGACGTTTAGGAATAAAAGACTTTTGATGAAAATTTGAGGTATATTTCACTCGTTTTTACAAAGCATTAGTCTGAAATTTGTAGTGGCCGGCGATTGATGCAAGTAAAGCTTGCAATATTTTTAGTTCCCATCGGTGCCTGAGAGCATCAAATCAACTGTACAATGTTTGTATTCGACGCGATGAAAGGTCAGAAGACTACGGGGTTTAAATTTCTCAGTTTTAAAGCATCCAAAATACTGATCGAAAGGTAATTGTTGGATCGATAGACAGAGATCGGAGCTCCAAAGAAATCGTTCTCCTTTTCCATCTTTGAACGTTAAAAAAAACCTACGAGTCGTGAAGTTGCAAAAAAATTTCTGTTTGACCCTCTTCCTACTATCTCTTCAAATTAAACTGAGATAAAGCATCACAGTTGAATTCATGATGAAGAGGTTTTTAAAGTGCAGAAAATCTTTTTAAACAACGATAAAACAGGACCTCTCATAGCTGGGAGTCGCCAACAATAAAGAAAAGGATTGAGTGCTGAGTTTACATACACTGTTGTGGTGGCCACTCTCCAAAGGATGGGTGAATCGGTTTTTTCGTCTGTCAAAATGAGTAAACTGCAAGCTACAGCGAAGGGCAAGTAACATAGCATTAGGAAATAGTACACAAGGAACGTGTTTATGGCAGATTTTTTAAAACGCGCCATATTCAACTCCGCGTTTGTCGAGTGGATTGCCTGTTCTTGAGCTTGGATGACGCTTCTATGGTGGCGGACGATTCGGTAGATCTTGACATGAATGACTGTTGACATCATCAGGAACACTGCACAAGTAACTGTCACCAGGAATACAAAAATGACTCTATTCCACAGCAAGAGACCAGAACAAAAAGTACTGAGAACCCAACACGAAATTATGAGAATGTATACCCGTGGGATAGTAACAATTGTATCATATCTTAGAGGATAGTGAATTGCCAGGTATCTATCCATGCTTGTAAGGGTTACGTTTCCAAACGAAACCCCGCAAAGTACGAATGAAAGTACTAAACATCCCGTTTCCAGTCTACAATTATCTCCTTTTGGATAACCATGAATTTTTAACAGTTCCACGGTGACGTAAAATGGCTCCACGATCAAACCAACAAAAACATCAGATAGTGAGAGACCACAAAGAAATAAAATTGAAGGGTAGCGTAAGGATGGCGTTTTCCACACCACTGCTATCACCAAGCTATTTGCCAAGATCGATACTATCATTAAAATGATGTTCACGGTGGAATTAAGGATGATGAACAAGCGCGGAATGTCTTCATTTGCAAATGCAGTGTAGCGACGACAAAGACCGTTGTTCGACGCTGTATCTCTCACATCTGAGCAGTTCAAGGAACAATTTTCTTTCATATTTGAGAACATGTATGAGTTTTCAGTTTCCACTTGACAATCTGATGGGATCTAAAAGATAACTTCTTCGTTCTCCGCTCTTCAGCGATATTGTGTGTTGTCAACGAAAACCAGACTGGAAGACTCAAGCATAGATAAATCTCAACCTTTGATAGGCAACAACATCATATAAAAGTGTTTCGACCTACCTCTATACATCAAGTTTATATACCAAACAATAGAACATGTCACCAAGCAGCTGGTGTCATCAAACAATAGGCACTTCAATTTCGCATTTCAATCATTTGGGCCGCCTAAAGGCAAGCTTTGCACTTTAGCCTTTCAAGCACATGACATTCTTTATAATTATTTCTTGGGAGTCATAAAGTAGGTGGTTTCTTTGCTGTCACAGAACCCAAGGATAAAAAAATTAATCATGTTCACACAAAATTTACCCTTCAACGGTCATTCTACATGAATGAGTGTTTCGGAAGAATCGTTTTTTATTTGCTCAAAACGAGACATACTCATGGCGTCATAAATCTTCAATGTGTTGAACAGCTTTAATGCATATGTTGTACTTAAATTACTCATTTGTTTGATCAGGAAATGAGTTTGCAACTACAGGTGATTCTGAAAGTCGTGGGAGCTGTAATTGTTTCCCTTTTTTAACTTCCTGTTCTCAAACAGTGCATGACAAGCACTTATAATAAAATTTCATTTCATCCAATGTAAGCAATAACCTTTGACCGAAAAACTCTCTCTTTGATGGAAATTGTCTCTCAGACATGCTAGTTTGTACGTTTGTGTCGAGTCACACCTATCGCAATTATGAGAACTTTTTCTGAGATAGCTACCCATCAGTAAGCCAAGGGTATCATTTTGATGCGAATGTGGGGGTGTCTCATTTTCTAAACCTGCGAACCACCAGAAATTCTCTTCTTCTCACAATAACAGCAAAATGACACAAACCACGTCATACAGAAGATGATACTTTACCTTTTCCGATCACGTCGAACAACAAACTACGTAAATCTGAGAGGTATATTTTATCCTCAAGCCGTTAATGGTGGCTCATAATGTAATATTTTACAGGTTGTTGTTGACTCTAATCAGGGGCGGAAATAAGCGCAACCCTTTTCATCTAACCATCAGGAAAGAACTAACTACAGTAGTTTTTTTTGATGGGCCCAGGGAAATTTGACTATAAAGAAGAGTTATTAAATACCTTTGTTGCATGGAAAAAGAAATAAGTAATTTGTAATGATTGTGAAAATGTCTCTGAAGTAAAAGGATTGATACAATTGCTCACTTGAAACTAAAGACAAATAGCACAGGCTATGCCGCCATTATAACAATATTGGATAAAACAGTGCAGTAGGCAGGTGGTGCCGTCGATAGTGAATGTTTGAGAGCTTATTTAGTGAGAGAAAAAGGGAAAAGAGGGGAAACAAAAATTTATATCTTTTATGAAGTGATTTTTGATATATCGAGCAATGAAACAAGCTTCACAGAGAGTATTTTTATAAGAGCTGATCTGTCATAATTCGATATAGCATTTAGCAAAAGCCATAAATTCATTTTATTTTTAATTGCATCGGTAACTTAAATGCGTGATTCGGAGGGCAAGCGGGTGGGGATGTTAGCAAGCTAGTTTGAATTTTCTAATCGATTTGAAATAAACGGAATAAAACTTGAACAACTTGTCTTATTTCAATAATCTCAATTTCTTTTTCATTTCCCTTTTCGACACAGGCTTTTAAAATTGAATGTTTCATATCTTCCTACAAGCTTGGAAATAAAGTGATTGATAATTCAGCAGGGAATAGTGGTCGTAATGGATTTAATAGATTGCCCTAATATACTGTCAATACGAGGGCGATTTCGGCCAAGGGCAATATTGGTCAAAATCTTAAATATTTCATGTAGCAAGGAAGAGAGCGGCCAATAAATTGAAACAAGTACGTGCTAACTAAAAATTCAAGGGTAGTGCGCATGTTACAATCTTGTAGTATTAACTGGTACAGGTCAGTTGACAGAAGTTTGGAAGATTAACATCCCATTGAATGACACAAGTCTAACCGGCTGGCTGAGATCGCACAATTACATCATAATACGCAAGACGTCCTCTCTTAATTGCATCCTCTATAACTCAACAAGAAATACAACATTCGTTAGAAGATCGAGTACTCCCTTTCATTAATCTATTATAAACAATTTGGGGCAACTTATCATCCTCCTGTTACCATGCCAACTGCGATAAAATTACTTTTTTTTGCCTTTCATCCAAGAAGCCCTAACTAGTACTGGGGAGGCATGGGTACTAGTCCTGCAAACGGTTTACGGCTCTTCTTTCTGCAATTTTCGAAAAATATAATTTACCTGTGAAGGTCAGTTTGTTATTTGACGAGTCATTCACAGACCAAATAAAACTTATTGCATACATTGTAATTACATTACATTTCGTACATTTACAAATAGAATCCGGTTACCTCAAATCTTCTGGAAAACACGATGGGACAATTTTTAATGCAACGCTATTTAGAGGCACAGGTTGCCCAAGCTCTGTCACAGGATCTTCCACAGTGAATTATTAAAGAGTTTGTATAGTGGTTTAGTTGGACTTGCTTTTGAGCTCCGTAAATTTAAACTTGTGTGAAATAATCAAAGAAATAAAGTCTTACCTTCATAGAGAGTCACTGTGTTGTTCTCCTCGCGATTTGAGGCCGTTTTGATGTGTTTTAGCTTGACGGCCTAATCACCACCGAGTCACGTACACAAGATGCGGGAAGGTAGGAAACTTCTTTTGACACATGCTCACCAAAATCGCTCGAAAACAACACTTAAATACTTTCCTTCAAATCAAATTAGCAGCACGAAAGCCAAATAGTTGCCCTTTAAGTTCACTGAAAAAAATCCCACAAAAGTTGGTTTGTCGTGCAACCAATCCAGCGAGAATTTCAAATTAACGGCCGTTCTGAATTCTTCTAATGCGTGGAAGGAATATCTTGTGCAGCTGAGAGACCGTTAATGCGCGGTCAACCTGGACCCTAGTCAAATCTCTCTCAACAGGTCCTCCCCATAGTCTTTAATACCAACCCTTCACACAGTAAGGTATCCCGGGTAAGAGGATATTTGTAAAAATCCATTGAAAACAGTGAAGATGGACAGTATCGACGATCTAGTCAAGTCGATGAATTTCTCCTCTGTTCTCCGATATAACAGAATATCAGGATTTTTCCTTTGCTTTTCGTATTTGGCCCAATGCAGTGCACATTGTTTCTTGCAAAATGTCGAAGATTTTTCTCTTGCTTTCATACAATTAGACGAACGAAACGAACGAAACCGTTTGCCAAGTTGTTAGATCGATTGTACAGTTAAGGAAAATTTCAGCTTCAGGCCAATCCGTTTCACAATTCGTATTTATTTTTTATTCTTGCGTGCCTCCCCTTGTATTTACCATATCAAATAAATATTCCTTGACTGATCCTAAATGTAAGTGTTAGGTTTCACTCTTTTTGGCTCGTTTCGAATGGCTGTATTTGGCCAAATTTCGTGAAACGGCAAATCTATATAGCTTTTGCGACTTTGGTCACGAGTTTATATCTACGATAATCTACGCTGTTCGGTCAAAGAGAAATTTCAGGATAATCCGAATTGTCAATGCCGCCTGTAGCTAGGATGTCAAATGCAACACGGTGTTTGCTCTTACAATGTCAAAAATGAAAATTCACCTCATTCAACGAAATATTTACCTACATGACAAGACCCTCGAAGTTGTAAATTTTTCAATAAAAGCCTTTGGTCAGGTGGAACTAGTCAATATTTGTGCCTTCATGATGGGCTTTTCGTTTATTCAGGCCAAGTTAAAATATTTTGACTTGTTAAAATTGGCAGGATGTCCACTCGAGGATGTCACATATAAAAACTTGACAAATTTATCATTTTGCTTTGTTAAATATTTAAAATGTAAAATCCCTCAAAACTTTATTCAAAATCTCGAGGGTTTGATAGTTGTCACGTCAAATCATACGCAATTCAATGATTTAAATGATAAATACTGCATGAAAACTTACTTTTAAATCATCGCACATAAGAAAAAAAAAAAGAAATTTTAAATTTTGAAAAAAAAGTTCACCTGGTTGTTGCGTTAGAGATGGCTTGAAGATCTCTTTGAGAAAAGGCTGTAATAATCTACGAAATAAGAAATACATTGGTTCCCACCAAGAGTGTAATAATACCTGCCAAATCATTCCAAACTGAATCAGTTGCGTAAGAGTGCCCTCTAGCTGTGACCATCAGGCTTCAATCAAAAGCGGTCTGCTTTGTTTGCGGTGAATGTTTTGAAACAGAACTGCAACTAACTTGACTCACCAGGTAAGTGCTATAGCTCCGGTGAATCGTGCTATCAGGCTGAATGTTGTTGAAAATGAAACATAAAAGTTGTATGTTTCTTCACAAAGAACGGATCAGGAGAACTAGAGGCAAGCAATGCCATTGCATATGAAATCTAGATATATAGAATTATTTGCTCTCGTTCATCGATCGTTTTGTACACTTTACAAAAATGTTTTCGATTTCTATTTAAACTTACCCCTTCTGACAACAGATTTTTGTGTCGGAAAAAAAACTCCAGAGACGCCTTTACACGTGAGCAGAAAAATACATGTTTTAAACAAAAGCGGAATACAAGCTATGAAAATTAAGTCAAATTGATTCATGATCAAAATAATTTTTAAGAGGTCTCCTCCATCAATATGCCAACTATTTGAAGAAAGACATGAAAGCTCAGCTTCATAAATTAATTCTGCCAAAATCATGATTCTGCATACAGAAGGACAGGGGTGACTAAAGAGACACTTTAAGATCATTCTACGGTAAAAGGACTTTCATAGACAAAAAGGTAACAAGATAGCCTCCATTAAGTAAGATATAGAGGACCAGCAGTACTTTTGGTCTCCAGCCCCCGATTGGGACTTGAGAATTAACGAGATTACCTATAATGGGAACATCAATCTACGAATAGATGATGCTGCGAAAATAGCGAGTGCCATAAGTTTTTTTTTTTCTTATTTATCTGTCCTTCTCTATATTTAAGTTTTTTTATATGCGTTATTAAGGGTGCAGGAGAAATCACCGAATCAAAGCAAGGTAAGGGGAACATAAAACAAGAGGCTGCCACTCCCTCGACAATGCTCCCGTGATAGAAGCGCATCTTACCCTTAGCTGTTCATTTTGCTGCACTCTCTCACTTAAACCAACGTAAACCAAAACATTTCCAGCTTATCACTTCATCACTGCTTCATTGAAAAATCTACGAGTGCCAATAGTATTTCTGCAAGCGCTTAATAGAGCGTTAGAATTTGTTTCTCTATTGTTTCATTTTTTTTTTCTAGACTTCCGTCGTTTCTCTCTTTTCAGCTCAAAAGTGAACGATATTATGGGTCAAACAACCAAAAATCGTCACATTCAGTCTTTCCTTATGTACCATACATCAAACAAATACATTTTCTTTTCCTTTTTCTGTTTTCTCCTCTCGCAATGTTATCTTCTTTTTTTCATTTATTTATCTTTCCTAATCTTAAGCAGAATTCAGCAAACACTTGGTCCTTTCCTTTACATAAGCACAAGCTAAAGTCCTTCTAATTACTCGCGAGCTGAGTATTTACAACATAACCTGCATGAGTAATCATTTAAAGTTTCAAATCTTGAGAAATTTCAAGTCACATTATTACCTATAGAGAAGAAAAACATTTGGTCCCACAACCATGCCCGTAACTAAAAAAAAAAGGAAACAAAAACCAAAATAAATAATTTGAGCTAAACCATTGGGTGGGTGTAATCAATTCTTGTCTTCAGCACTGACGGAAAGGTTATTTACACAACAAAACTAAGTTTAAATTTAAGACGCCTGGCATAAAAGAAGAATTCTACGTTCTGAACTTATGGTCTGTCAACGGAATCCAAAAAACAGCACGTTTTTCCCAGGAACGAACGAAGCTACCACTTTTTAGGTTTGATTACCCGCAATTAGCCAAACAACCATCTCACAATGCAATGCAAGATTGCATAAAATTTCAAACGCATTTGAGATCTAGAAGAACGTACGACATTGTTCAACTCAACTAAACACAATAACTTTATTATTGGTAAAACGGAACTTCAGCACTCAAGAGAATGTGCATTCGAATTGTTCATGGAAAGCCATTGTGTTTACTAGTCCTTATGGAGATGTCTATTATTGATTCTAGCGGCTACTTAAAACAGCAAACCCATATGAGCCACGTTTGTTTACGATTCGATTTGAAAACGCTAATGGAGGTCTTTGATGGAGGTCCACTTGACAAATAGTGTCGAATGCGTCGGGCATTGCTAAGTTATCAATGAGTGTAGAAATTGTGTGGAGCTTATATTTTATCAGTAGGCGGATAAATCAACAAAAGGCCTTTTATTTTTAGTCTTATATCGGCTTTATCAGGCAAGCGTTGACAGTGCCCAAGGTTAGTGATATCTGTTGTGAATGGGTGTTCTTAAAGGACGTATCTTAGTATTTCAGGGGTCAAGATTGCTGAGACAACAGGAGGAAAGGCAAATTAAGCGACCGTCGTATATCGCCAAGCTTTACCTCGCTTTAGTGTAACGAACAAAGTCCTAATGTAATAATCTTTTCATGACGACTAAGATGGCAGCTTCCGTTTGAGTAAAACGGGCTGTGAGATATTTATTCGGACCAGTAGCTGGTTTTTAGCCTTACCTTTCATTCATATTTTCTATCATTGGTTATTCAATGGAAATTTCTTCTACCCAAATCTTTTATACAACGCTAACCGTGGGTTGTTTTGTAATGTTTACTTTATTTCCTTGCAGCGAGTAACAATACTGTAAATCTACTCACAGGCAAATACATTCGAGTGCAGTTCAATTTTAAGCCATGCGACAAAGATATCTATCAATCAATTCTTCCGAAGGTAATTAAAACGGGACAAACTCAGTATCTAACATGGCCCGCCTTGTACGGTAAGAGGTGTTTTATCTGGCGCTAACTTCGTTAGAGTTGAAAAAACGACGCTGGTTACTGAGTTCTTCTTTGATTCAACGAATGATATTAATAATGAATGAACTTAAAATGAATTTTGAGACTCGTTTTCTTTTAAAATCGAGACCAACAGAGTGGAGAAAGTGAATCGGGAGTCGCCGATATATCCTGATTTCAGTACTTGTACGGCTAATATCAAACCATTGCCCAAAATGTATTTCACCTTATTATGAAATGACAACTCTATGCAAAATTTAATCCTGCAAGACGTATGAATTACTTCTTGGCTTTAAATTTGGAGTAAATAATCAAACAGATTGAAAGGACTTGGTATCATATCATAAAATTTAGACTTTTTAGGGCACGATTAAATTATTTCACGAAGCATTGATTTTTCGGAGAACTTGCTCAGCTTTTTGTGTGCCCCGTGGCGTAAATGAAAATTTCTTTCCGTGGCCAGAAAAAATTAACAGACCTTTTTTAAAGTTTAAGAGGACTTGTGGTTTATTTACTGCTTCGATCTGTTGGAAATCAGATATCATGCAGTACATCCTAAAGTGAGACAATTGTGAATTAGAGCCACTATACTTCGTGTGAATTGTCATTGCAGTTGTAGATAACCTTCACTGTAAACTGTGAAGTAGAATCTCCTCTAAAGAAAATATTATAGAGTATTGGGGACTTTACAATGACTCAGATGAAGATAATGTTAAAAATCTAACTTCTGCGACTGCATTATAAACTTGAACTCTTTGCATGGCGAATAAGTAATAACTCAAACTTTAGGAGTCTCTCAATCAGTCTATTGGCTTCCATTGTTTGATATGATTATCGTACTCGAGCTAAATCCTGTCGTATTAGACATCGAAAACTCTAGTCTTTCAATTCAGATTTGTTCAGTTTGAATTGGAGCCAAAAGCCTAACACTGCATTACGCTGTAAGGGCCAGAAATGCATAGCTCAAAACAACAACAGAAACTACACACACACCACACACACACACACACACACACACACACACACACACACACACACACACACACACACACACACGTATACACACTCATTCAAAACAAAGCAACACTTTGTCATTAGACGTCAGTTACTCGAAAATTGGTATTTACGGTTTAAGATGTGACCATAGCATTTTGGTTTCAAAGGGAAACTTTCCGGGGAAGAGTGGTGCTGCCAAAGGCTAATGCTCGAAAACTGTCAGCTTGAATTTAGGTACGGTGGCCAGTTTGCAAAATCGACTCGGTTGATAAGACTAAATTATAATGGTTTTAAGATAAGCTCCTGCATGCATTGCATGGTGATGTATGTGGTGGAAATATTTTGGATAGATGTTGTCGTGTTTTGGAAATTATAGTTGAATAGCGGATAATTTATTTCTTCAAACTGTCCTAACCTGATTGCTTTCTTAGGCCCTATCCTCACTAATCCGTTTTCAAACGAAAACGGAGCTGTTTTGCTCCGTTTTCAAAAAGATTTGCGACCACACTTATCGTTTTCGTATCGCTTTCGCCCGTCCACACCACTACGCCGTATCCGTTTTGAAAACGCTTTTATACCCTCAGTGCGCATGCTCAAATGAACTCGACGCATGCGCATTTCAATATATCGGTCCGCGAAACTGGCGCCATTCTTGATTCTTTGTTGTTGAGCGTTGTTGTTTTAGAATTCTTTGATATTTTGCTTCTAAACGATGCCAAGAACAGCTGGAAGGCAACCAAGACCTAAAACAGACTGTTTCACACGGACTGATGATGAAGTCGAGCTACTTGTTTCCTCTCCCTCAACATACGGCCTCAGTTTGACAGCAAGAGCGTAAAGAGAAGTCCTACTCATGTGGAAATTCTCCCTCCACTCTTCCTCCACTACTTTTCTAGCGACAAAGTTGTCCCACCATACTGAAGTTCGTCCAGGTCTAAACTAAAGACAAATAGAACAGGCTATCAAACAACAACAAACATATGAAACATATGTGTGAACTGCGGTTATGAGACGTATATGAGAACGATCCTTCGCAGTAAAGCACTATTTGAGCAATAGTGAAAATCAGACCTGAAAAAATTTTTTTTTTTTTTTTTTTTTTTTTTTGGCCTGTACGGGATTCGAACCACTGACCTCTGCGATACTAGTGCAGCGCTCTACCAATTGAGCTAACAAGCCAACTGGGAGCAGGCCATCAAATTAATTCGATATAAACCCGTAGATGATAAATCAAACAACAAAAAAAATTTTTTCAGGTCTGATTTTCACTATTGCTCAAATAGTGCTTTACTGCGAAGGATCGTTCTCATATACGTCTCATAACCGCAGTTCACACATATGTTTCATATGTTTGTTGTTGTTTGATTTATCATCTACGGGTTTATATCGAATTAATTTGATGGCCTGCTCCCAGTTGGCTTGTTAGCTCAATTGGTAGAGCGCTGCACTAGTATCGCAGAGGTCAGTGGTTCGAATCCCGTACAGGCCTGAAATTTTTTCAGGTCTGATTTTCACTATTGCTCAAATAGTGCAGAACAGGCTATGCCGCCATTATAACAATATTGGATAAAACAGTGCAGTAGGCATAATTTGTATATGTAGTGCATAATTTGACTTTAAAAATGTTTTTAAACATTTTGTTAAGGAATTTGGTTGACTAAATTTAAAATTACTGATACAAACGTGTCAAAGATCTACAGTATCGTATTTCGGAACACATTCTTGCATATATATAAGAGCTCAAGATTTTGTCTGAACCTTTCATTTTCCTATGACTAAGACAATTACAAACGAGCCCTTATCAGTTTTTTTTTCTTTTTTTTTTTCTTTTGTGTTTTGATAAGGTTAACCACCATGTCAAACTTTTCAAACACCTCTGTTCAAATTTATTCGAGATCAAATTGCTTTCATTATACGAGCCGTGCTTCTAACACAACAGCAAACAGATTTTAAATGGACATGGCACTGAACAAAATTCAACAGTAGTTAACAAAAACCGTTAGGTATTCGGAATTCCCAGAACATCTTAACCTGATAGGTACCTCATTTTAACTCCATGTGGCGACTTTCTTCGGGTAGAAAATCTTCCTGACTATAAGCATAACAGGGCCTCGCATGGCTAAGAGTCGCCAACAATGACGGATTCAGAGCTGAAATCTAAACTATGGAAAAGGGTAAATAACATAATAATACGACAAAGTACACAAGGAACGTGTTGACGCGAGTTTTAGTGAACTTCGCCAAGTTAAAGTGTTGTGTTATGCGAACTGCTTCCTCTTGAGCCTAGATTTCTCTTCTGTGGCAGCGGACGATTTGGTAGATCTTGATTTGGATGACTGTGGATGTACTGAGACACTACCCTGAAAACGGTTACTACATAGATGAATGCTGTCCAGCTCCAGCTGCACGAAATGGAACAAAGAGCCGTTACCACCCAACACGACGTAAAGAGAAAATATGCGCGAGCGTTAGTAACGACAGTTTCATATCTTAGTGGATAGTGAATTGCCGTGAACCTATCCAAGCTTGCAAGAGTTACATTTGCAAACGAAATCCCTCGAACTAAAAATGCAAAAACAGCAAATGACTTCTCCAACCTACAAGCATCTCCTTTTGGATAACCATGAATTTTTAACCATTCCACGGTAATAAATAAGGGTTCCACGACCATCAGACAATGCTAGACCACAAAGAAATATAATCGAAGGATACCGCAAGGATGGCGTCCTGCACACTGCTGCTATCACCAAGCTGTTTGCTGAGATCGATAATGATTACAATGATATTCACGGTGGAATTTAGGACCATGAAGAGATGTGGCCTGTTTTCACTTTTCGAATACGGTGTAGTCTTGGCATAAACCATCCTTAAACGCTCTACTCGCTTTGTGTGCAGGTGACTTAAATCAAACAAAGATTATTTATCTGAAGTCACACTCGAAAAAGCTATTTGAAGCTGGTGTCGTACCTTTTTCTTAGTTTTTAACATTCACAAAAGTTTCGTTGTGACAGACAAAGGCTCTGAAACCAAATATTTCTTGAAGAAAACTACATGTTTTGCAACCGATCAGTAGTTAATTGCTTTATGTTTTGATATTCCATGAGTTTCTCTCTATATATGTATGGCTAATATCACTTGTTTTATCTCTCAAGTTTTGAAACAGGCATATTTATTAAAGGAATTCAAAGATATTTCAAATTGGAATTGTCTTGCCTTGAGAATCGTTCTTGTTTCACGCCCTATGACAAGTTCATGCAAGATTAGCACCGGTGGATTTCCAGTGAATTTATGATTTGCATCTAATCAAAAGTGTTTGAACAGTTATATTCAAATTTGTTTGAATTTAAATAAGCAGGGATCTTTATCTTTCAATGATATTTTAAGGGAAAGGGATCGTCTCTTCGCATTGATCAAAGAAACCCTTCGTAAAGGAATAAACAATATTGATAGGTTAACGCTGAATTAGACGAAACCAGTTATTTTTTATTGTCTTCTTTGAGTAGGGTACATATGTTCCACCTCATTTTTTACTTATAAAATGGCGATACGTCAATAGGCGACAACAATCCTTGCAGCATCTTGAAAATTGAATTGCCTCCTCAAATTTAACAAACAAATATCATAATCTAGCATACTACTGAAGTTGTATGAATATTATTTCTGAGATGGTTGATAAATGAATTATCAAAAATTCTGCTATACACTACAGATTTATGTTGTGGCGACTTTGAAAGGGCAGAAAATCTTCCAAACTGATCGTTTAACAGGACTCCGCAAGGCTGGAAGTCGCCAGCAGACGAGTAACGGATTCAGAGCTGAGTTTGAAAATACCACAGTGCCAGTCAGTTGACGAACCATATATCGGTGAACCAATCTTCCTCCTTGAAATAACTTCAAAAGTCATGGCTACGAGGTATGGTAAATAACATAATAACAAAAGATAATACACAAGAAACATGTTTATGCAAGTTTTCATAAGGCGCGCCATATTGAATTGATGTGTTATGTGTACTGCCTGTTCTTGCGTTTCGATTTCCCCTCTGTGGCAACGGATGATTCGGAGGATCTTAATCTGGATGACTGTAGACACATTAAGGAAAACTGTGATCAAAGTTATTTCCGGGAAGAAAAATGCCGGCGGATGCCAGAGCCGTACAGTCGAAAAAAGGGTACTTAAAACCCAGCTCGAAAAAATGAGGTAAAAAACACGTGGTCGCCAAAAGTCTATCCATGTTGGTAAACGTTACATGTAAAATCGGAACTCCACAAACTATATACGAAACGATATTATATACCTTTTCCAGCGTACTGTCTTCTCCTTTTGGATAACCATGGATTTTTAGCAATTCCACGGCGACGAATAAGGGCTCCACGACGAAACCAACAGCAACATCAGACAGCGCGAGACCAAAGAGGAGCAAAATCGAGGGTAGCGTAACGATGGCGTTCTCCACACTGCTGCTAGCACCAAGCTATTTGCCAAGATCGATACTATCATTAGAATAGCGTTCGCAGTTAAATCGAGAACGATGAAGAGATGTGGAACGTTCTCATTCTCAACCGAGGTCAGCCCGGCTAAACGCCGGAGCAGATTGTTGTTTATCATGGTCATGTTTGCGATCCCTGAGTTATTTAAGGAAAAATTATCATTCATATTTTACCACGAAGATGAAATCCTCGATATCCCCTGTCAATTCGAGGAGGTGGTTTAAAATGCTGATATGATTGTTTGTCTGGTCCTTGAGCTAGGCGTTGTATTGTTTTATAAACCCGAAAGCAGATCAGTTAAATCAACAAATGTCGACGAGCGAGGAAACTGTCAGAAACTTTTATGGCACAGCTGCGAACATAGTGAGTTCTAGAAACGCTTTTAAAGCCTTTTTTGATACGCCCTTTGTCTCCCCTGCTCTAAAAAAGCCTATAATACAAAGCTATTGCAAGGTAACGCGGCAACAATGAGACTAGACAAAATTTAGAAGCATTGTACTGTTATACTTGTGATCGAGATTAGCGTACATTTTGGAATATTATTACAGTTAAAATCTTGTAGTAGAGTTCGTGTTCAATATTGTGAGACTTTCAACCGAAAAAATGCATTATCTAAACGGTAGAGGCTAGAGCTGAGGAGAAAAACAATGACTCACGCTTCAAAATGTGCCTCTCTATGAACTTTACTAAGTCCTCCCTTTCCACTAAGCCCCCTTCCCCCACTCCCCAAGTTTGGAAGTTCTACAAAGTAGTACCCTCCTCTTTACTGGAGGGTTAGGCCTGTTAGAATTTATGAAGTATATCAAGCTGGAGATCATTTGAAAAACTTGCGGAGTCCCTCCCACTTAGTGAATAAATTTGCTATTATCTTAACGCTCAAGGCGCAGATGCGTTTTGTTCAGCTTTGCTTGTTCATAACGTTGGCTAAACAAAGTGAATTTGTTTATTGGAAGTCTATGAACGTAGGTGTGTGAAAAGCTGCTTCAATGTGGAATCATCATAGACATTTTTAATGATATTTATGAATTTCACCGTGAAAAACAAGGGATCCATGGCGTAACATTATAAAGTAAGTGACGTCTCTTTGGTACTAACCCTTATACGGTGAATATTTTAGTTTGGGAAAAAACATTTTCTTAATGAGATCATGACAGGTTCACGTATGGCAGGAAGTCGCCAACAGTAAAGAAACGGGTTCAGTGCCGAGTTAAGATACGCTGCTGTATTCGCCAGTTTCCAAAGGACCGGTGAGTTTATATCATTTTCTGAAACAATGCTGAGAATCCAAGCAATGAACAAGGGAAGATAACATAACAGTAAGAAGTAGTAAACAAAGAACGAATTTATGCAGCACTTTTTAAGGCGTGCCACGTTTAACTCGTTTGTCACATAAACTGCTTGTTCTTGAGCTTGGATTTCATTTCTGTGACGGAGGACGACTCGGTAGATTTTAATGTAGATTGTTGAACACGTACTTATAAACACTGCCATCGCAACTGCAACCGCGTAAGAAAATACAATCGTATTCCACAGCAACAGAGTCGCACAAAAGGTGCTTCCAACCCAACACAAAATAATAAGAGCATAAAAACGTGGAATGGTAACGATGGTGTCGTATCTTAGAGGAAACTGAATCGCTAAGTATCTATCCAAGCTTGTGAGTGTTACATTTGCAAATGAAACCCCGCAAAGCAAAAACGCAATGATGAAAAACGTTGTTTCAAGTCGGCAATCACCTTTTGGTTATCCATACATTTTTAACAACTCTACAGCGATGAACAAAGGTTCCACAATTGAACCAACGGCAATATCAGAGAGTGCGAGACCACAAAGAAGCAAAATTGAAGGGTAACGTAACGAGGGCGTTTTCCACACCGCGGTTATCACCACACTGTTTCCAAAGATCGATAATATCATTAGAATGGTGTTCACTGTGGAGTTTAAAACGATGAAGAGCCGTGGAACGTTTGCATTTTCGAATGCAGTGTAGCGATGGCACAATCCGTCCGTGAACGTCACGTTCGCAATGCGAGAACAGTTCAAGCAAGACCTTTCACTCATTATCAACGGTGCTTCACAAAATGTTAAAATGGTCGATGGAAAAAGACATTTTATACTGACGATATATCTTTTTGGTTTTGTATTTCAGCAAACCTTCCTTTTTGTCCCGAAAAACGGAAAGGAGTAATCTTTGTTAAAAGACTCGACGACCATCGACGCCGTTTACCATGATTATTCAACAGCAAATCAGATTGAGTTCTTGTAGAGATGTGCAAACCCAGTCGTTGATCATTTGACAGTGTCAAACCTCTGCGGCTTTACGACCAAATAATTGGATTCTTTGGCAGAATTTGCAATCACCTTACTATGCCGTATTTTTTTCACTGCACGAACCGCAGGCTTGATGCTTTAAGTTTTTGAGCACTTAAGAAATGAACTCAAACAAGTCGTCTTTCTGTCTCGACGTTTTCGGTAGTACGACTTCTAAGATTGCGTGTCTGATCGAAATTGTAACATCGAATTCTGAAACTGAAGTGTCTTGTGATCACAGTGCTTGAATCATCACCGGCTTGCCTTGGATGCCCTCATTACGTGGGAGGAGAAATATAGCTGCTTTTGACAGTTTTTTTTGTTTTTTTTTTATCAAAACTCAAAACAGCCCAACAAGTTTCAGGAACGACGTTTTAATTTCTTATTGGTCCAAAGCATCGATCATGCCAGACGTTTAAAGGCTTGAAAGAATGCTCATTCATGTAGTTAGTTTTGCCACATCTTAAAAAAATAAAAAATCTTTTTCTCTTCGTTTATGAGAAAAATTTCGTTCAATAATCAATTATTATGAATGCGATCAGTGATCTTCCGTCCATTCCCTCAATTTTATATCAGCTATCATTTACACTCAGTGAAAATTTCCCGTTTGAGAAGTCCCATCGTTGTGCGTTTTTTAAAACAATTTTCTCCATGAAAGATCAAAATGGAAAAAACAATTGTGAATCATTGATGAAAATTGTCTATTCTGTTCCTATGGAAACATTTCTCTCGTAGGCCTGGAGTTGTGGCTTTTACTGGTACAAACTACATGAAATCTATTCTGCTTTGAACATCTTCCACTTAAATACATCACATTAACTTAATGTCCCCGTTTTAATTCTTTGTAACCATTTGTTTCCTACAGTTCAGGGCGGTTTGGTGACCATTTGACTCTACAGCCACGAATCCTGCATCGAAAAATATTAATTTGAATTGTTTTTTTGCGGCATCTGTTGAAATTGTCGTATTATCCTCAGTTCATATGGTTACGAGCCTATGGGTTGACTCATGCATTTTCGTTTCTATGTTTTGAAGCATTAGAAGCCCTCCGTAACAGAATGGAAAAAAAATTAGAAATGCTTCGTGTAAATGTCAGTGAGATCTCCCTCTGTTTGCAATCGGGACAGCTAAAATTGCGTCTGATAGAAATTCTGATTTGGCCTTTCTTGACACCGAACAGTCATATGAAAACAGGAATTATAATTGGTTTCCCTCGGAAGCCTTCATTACGTGGTTGTATATAGCCTCAATAAAACTGTTTTAACAAAAGTTTTGCTTATTATGGTTTTGGACTGACTGTGTCTTGAATCTTTCTTTATGAAAGGAAGGAGAGTGTCTGTCACTTGCTGTGTCAGCGGCCAACGACTAGAAGTTGGGAACTTTCTTTTATGCTTTTTGTTTTATCGCAAACAATTCCTACCAATACTTTATCAGAGAAAAATTAAACCATCCATTATTTCGTGATTCACGAAAATTATATAATTTTATTATATAGATACTGATGAAATACCAGGATTTCTCCTTTTACTAAAAAATCATATCTTCACTGCGCGCAGTGAAGATACTATTTTTATCTTTCACGTGTGAGGATATTGGTGTGGCCATGGTTACCAACATAATTACCCAATTGCTGTTTCGAAAACGAATAAAATTAGTTGTCTTTTATGTGAAAATTTCATCAGTATCTACATAATAAACAGAACATTACGTGGCCGCTTGGGGATACGAATTTTATCTTCTCGTGCTGAAAGTATCTCTCACTCGTTCGCTGCACTCACTCGTGAGAGACACTTTCAACCCTCGAAAATAAAATTCGTATCCCCGGGCGGCCATGTAATATCCTCTATTTCACATGATTGCCTAGCGTTGTCTTATAAATTCAATTTTTTTGTCTTTCACGTCAAATTTCGACGTAAAAAAGACAAGTTGAGTCATCAGTGAAAGCAATTAACATTTGTGTTTGGGAACCTTTATTTCGTAGGACTGAATGAGTGACGTTTAGGAATAAAAGACTTTTGATGAAAATTTGAGGTATATTTCACTCGTTTTTACAAAGCATTAGTCTGAAATTTGTAGTGGCCGGCGATTGATGCAAGTAAAGCTTGCAATATTTTTAGTTCCCATCGGTGCCTGAGAGCATCAAATCAACTGTACAATGTTTGTATTCGACGCGATGAAAGGTCAGAAGACTACGGGGTTTAAATTTCTCAGTTTTAAAGCATCCAAAATACTGATCGAAAGGTAATTGTTGGATCGATAGATAGAGATCGGAGCTCCAAAGAAATCGTTCTCCTTTTCCATCTTTGAACGTTAAAAAAAACCTACGAGTCGTGAAGTTGCAAAAAAATTTCTGTTTGACCCTCTTCCTACTATCTCTTCAAATTAAACTGAGATAAAGCATCACAGTTGAATTCATGATGAAGAGGTTTTTAAAGTGCAGAAAATCTTTTTAAACAACGATAAAACAGGACCTCTCATAGCTGGGAGTCGCCAACAATAAAGAAAAGGATTGAGTGCTGAGTTTACATACACTGTTGTGGTGGCCACTCTCCAAAGGATAGGTGAATCGGTTTTTTCGTCTGTCAAAATGAGTAAACTGCAAGCTACAGCGAAGGGCAAGTAACATAGCATTAGGAAATAGTACACAAGGAACGTGTTTATGGCAGATTTTTTAAAACGCGCCATATTCAACTCCGCGTTTGTCGAGTGGATTGCCTGTTCTTGAGCTTGGATGACGCTTCTATGGTGGCGGACGATTCGGTAGATCTTGACATGAATGAATGTTGACATCATCAGGAACACTGCACAAGAAACTGTCACCAGGAATACAAAAATGACTCTATTCCAGAGCAAGAGACCAGAACAAAAAGTACTGAGAACCCAACACGAGATTATGAGAATGTATACCCGTGGGATGGTAACAATTGTATCATATCTTAGAGGATAGTGAATTGCCAGGTATCTATCCATGCTTGTAAGGGTTACGTTTCCAAACGAAACCCCGCAAAATACGAATGAAAGTACTAAAAATCCCGTTTCCAGTCTACAATTATCTCCTTTTGGATAACCATGAATTTTTAACAGTTCCACGGTGACGTAAAATGGCTCCACGATCAAACCAACAAAAACATCAGATAGTGAGAGACCACAAAGAAATAAAATTGAAGGGTAGCGTAAGGATGGCGTTTTCCACACCGCTGCTATCACCAAGCTATTTGCCAAGATCGATACTATCATTAAAATGATGTTCACGGTGGAATTAAGGATGATGAACAAGCGCGGAATGTCTTCATTTGCAAATGCAGTGTAGCGACGACATAGACCGTTGTTCGACGCTGTATCTCTCACATCTGAGCAGTTCAAGGAACAATTTTCTTTCATATTTGAGAACATGTATGGGGTTTCAGTTTCCACTTGACAATCTGATGGGATCTAAAAGATAGCTTCTTCGTTCTCCGCTCTTCAGCGATATTGTGTGTTGTCAACGAAAACCAGACTGGAAGACTCAAGCATAGATAAATCTCAACCTTTGATAGGCAACAACATCATATAAAAGTGTTTCGACCTACCTCTATACATCAAGTTTATATACCAAACGATAGAACATGTCACCAAGCAGCTGGTGTCGTCAAACAATAGGCACTTCAATTTCGCATTTCAATCATTTGGGCCGCCTAAAGGCAAGCTTTACACTTTAGCCTTTCAAGCACATGACATTCTTTATAATTATTTCTTGGGAGTCATAAAGTAGGTGGTTTCTTTGCTGTCACAGAACCCAAGGATAAAAAAATTAATCATGTTCACACAAAATTTACCCTTCAACGGTCATTCTACCTGAATGAGTGTTTCGGAAGAATCGTTTTTTATTTCGCTCAAAACGAAACATACTCATGGCGTCATAAATCTTCAATGTGTTGAACAGCTTTGATGCATATGTTGTACTTAAATTACTCATTTGTTTGATCAGGAAATGAGTTTGCAACTACAGGTGATTCTGAAAGTCGTGGGAGCTGTAATTGTTCCCTTTTTTAACTTCCTGTTCTCAAACAGTGCATGACAAGCACTTATAATGAAATTTCATTTCATCCAATGTAAGCAATAACATTTGACCGAAAAACTCTCTCTTTGATGGAAATTGTCTCTCAGACATGCTAGTTTGTACGTTTGTGTCGAGTCACACCTATCGCAATTATGAGAACTTTTTCTGAGATAGCTACCCATCAGTAAGCCAAGGGTATCATTTTGATGCGAATATGGGGGTGTCTCATTTTCTAAACCTGCGAACCACCAAAAATTCTCTTCTTCTCACAATAACAGCAAAATGACACAAACCACGTCATACAGAAGATGATACTTTACCTTTTCCGATCACGTCGAACAAAAAACTACGTAAATCTGAGAGGCATATCTTATCCTCAAGCCGTGAATGGTGGCTCATAATGCAATATTTTACAGGCTGTTGTTGACTCTAATTAAGGGCGGAAATAAGCGCAACCCTTTTCATTAAACCATTAGGAAAGAACTAACTATAGCAGTTTTTTTTATGGGCCCAGGGAAATTTGACTATGAAGAAGAGTTATTAAATGCCTTTGTTGCATGGAAAAAGAAATAAGTAATTTGTAATGATTGTGAAAATGTCTCTGAAATAAAAGGATTGATACAATTGTTCACTTGAAACTAAAGACAAATAGAACAGGCTATGCCGCCATTATAACAATATTGGATAAAACAGTGCAGTAGGCATAATTTGTATATGTAGTGCATAATTTGACTTTAAAAATGTTTTTAAACATTTTGTTAAGGAAATTGGTTGACTAAATTAAAAATTACTGATACAAATGTCTCAAAGATCTACAGTATCGTATTTCGGAACACATTCTTGCATATATATAAGAGCTCAAGATTTTGCCTGAACCTTTCATTTTCTTGTGACTAAGACAATTACAAACCAGCCCTTATCAGTTTTTTTTTCTTTTTTTTTTCTTTTGTGTTTTGATAAGGTTAACCACCATGTCAAACTTTTCAAACACCTCTGTTTAAATTTATTCGAGATCAAATTGCTTTCATTATACGAGCCGTGCTTCTAACACAACAGCAAACAGATTTTAACTGGACATGGCACTGAACAAAATTCAACTGTAGTTAACAAAAACCGTTAGGTATTCGGAATTCCCAGAACATCTTAACCTGATAGGTACCTCATTTTAACTCCATGTGGCAACTTTCTTCGGGTAGAAAATCTTCCTGACTATAAGCATAACAGGGCCTCGCATGGCTAAGAGTCGCCAACAATGACGGATTCAGAGCTGAAATCTAAACTATGGAAAAGGGTAAATAACATAATAATACGACAAAGTACTCAAGGAACGTGTTGACGCGAGTTTTAGTGAACTTCGCCAAGTTGAAGTGTTGTGTTATGCGAACTGCTTGCTCTTGAGCCTAGATTTCTCTTCTGTGGCAGCGGACGATTTGATAGATCTTGATTTGGATGACTGTGGATGTACTGAGACACACTACCATGAAAACGGTTACTACATAGATGAATGCTGTCCAGCTCCAGCTGCACGAAATGGAACAAAGAGCCGTTACCACCCAACACGACGTAACGAGAAAATATGCGCGAGCGTTAGTAACGACAGTTTCATATCTTAGTGGATAGTGAATTGCCGTGAACCTATCCAAGCTTGCAAGAGTTACATTTGCAAACGAAATCCCTCGAACTAAAAATACAAAAACAGCAAATGACTTCTCCAACCTACAAGCATCTCCTTTTGGATAACCATGAATTTTTAACCATTCCACGGTAATAAATAAGGGCTCCACGACCAAACCTCCAGTAACATCAGACAATGCTAGACCACAAAGAAATATAATCGAAGGATACCGCAAGGATGGCGTCCTCCACACTGCTGCTATCACCAAGCTGTTTGCTGAGATCGATAATGATTACAATGATATTCACGGTGGAATTTATGACCATGAAGAGATGTGGCGTGTTTTCACTTTTCGAATACGGTGTAGTCTTGGCATAAACCATCCTTAAGGGCTGTACTCGCTTTGTGTGCAGGTGACTTAAATGAAACAAAGATTATTTATCTGAAGTCACACTCGAAAAAGCTATTTTAAGCTGGTGTCGTACCTTTTTCTTAGTTTTTAACATTCACAAAAGTTTCGTTGTGACAGACCAAGGCTCTGAAACCAAATATTTCTTGAAGAAAACTACATGTTTTGCAACCGATCAGTAGTTAATTGCTTTATGTTTTGATATTCCATGAGTTTCTCTCTATATATGTATGGCTAATATCACTTGTTTTATCTCTCAAGTTTTGAAACAGGCATATTTATTAAGGGAATTCACAGATATTTAAAATTGGAATTGTCTTGCCTTGAGAATCGTTCTTGTTTCACGCCCTATGACAAGGTGATGCAAGATTAGCACCGGTGGATTTCCAGTGAATTTATGATTTGCATCTAATCAAAAGTGTTTGAACAGTTATATTTAAATTTGTTTGAGTTTAAATAAGCAGGGATCTTTATCTTTCAATGATATTTTAAGGGAAAGGGATCGTCTCTTTGCATTGATCAAAGAAACCCTTCGTAAAGGAATAAACAATATTGATAGGTTAACGCTGAATTAGACGAAACCAGTTATTTTTTATTGTCTTTTTTGAGTAGGGTACATATGTTCCACCTCAGTTTTTACTTATAAAATGGCGATACGTCAATAGGCGAAAACAATCCTTGCAGCATCTTGAAAATTGAATTGCCTCCTCAAATTTAACAAACAAATATCATAATCTAGCATACTACTGAAGTTGTATGAATATTATTTCTGAGATGGCTGATAAATGAATTATCAAAAATTCTGCCATACACTACAGATTTATGTTGTGGCGACTTTGAAAGGGCAGAAAATCTTCCAAACTGATCGTTTAACAGGACTCCGCAAGGCTGGAAGTCGCCAGCAGACGAGTAACGGATTCAGAGCTGAGTTTGAAAATACCACAGTGCCAGTCAGTTGACGAGCCATATATAGGTGAACCAATCTTCCTCCTTGAAATAACTTCCAAAGTCATGGCTACGAGGTATGGCAAATAACATAATAACAAAAGATAATACACAAGAAACATGTTTATGCAAGTTTTCATAAGGCGCGCCATATTGAATTGATGTGTTATGTGTACTGCCTGTTCTTGCGTTTCGATTTCCCCTCTGTGGCAACGGATGATTCGGAGGATCTTAATCTGGATGACTGTAGACACATTAAGGAAAACTGTGATCAAAGTTATTTCCGGGAAGAAAAATGCCGGCGGATGCCAGAGCCGTACAGTCGAAAAAAGGGTACTTAAAACCCAGCTCGAAAAAATGAGGTAAAAAACACGTGGTCGCCAAAAGTCTATCCATGTTGGTAAACGTTACATGTGAAATCGGAACTCCACAAACTATATACGAAACGATATTATATACCTTTTCCAGCGTACTGTCTTCTCCTTTTGGATAACCATGGATTTTTAGCAATTCCACGGCGACGAATAAGGGCTCCACGACGAAACCAACAGCAACATCAGACAGCGCGAGACCAAAGAGGAGCAAAATCGAAGGTAGCGTAAGGTTGGCGTTCTCCACACCGCTGCTAGCACCAAGCTATTTGCCAAGATCGATACTATCATCAGAATAGCGTTCGCAGTTAAATCGAGGACGATGAAGAGATGTGGAACGTTCTCATTCTCAACCGAGGTCGGCCCGGCTAAACGCCGGCGAAGATTGTTGTTTATCATGGTCATATTTGCGATCCCTGAGTCATTTAAGGAAAAATTATCATTCATATTTTACCACGAAGATGAAATCCTCGATATCCCCTGTCAATTCGAGGAGGTGGTTTAAAATGCTGATATGATTGTTTGTCTGGTCCTTGAGCTAGGCGTTGTATTGTTTTATAAACCCGAAAGCAGATCATTTAAACCAACAACTGTCGACGAGCGAGGAAACTGTCAGAAAATTTTATGGCACAGCTGCGAACATCGTGAGTTCTAGAAACGCTTTTTAAACCTTTTTTGATACGCCCTTAGTCTCCCCTGCTCTAAAAAAGCCTATAATACAAAGCTACTGCAAGATAACGCGGCAACAATGAGACTATTCAAAATTTAGAAGCATTGTACTGTTATACATGTGATCGAGATTAGCGTACATTTTGGAATATTATTACAGTTAAAATCTTGTAGTAGAGTTCGTGTTCAATATTGTGAGACTTTCAACCGAAAAAATGCATTATCTAAACGGTAGAGGCTAGAGCTGAGGAGAAAAACAATGACTCACGCTTCAAATTGTGCCTCTCTATGAACTTTACTAAGTCCTCCCTTTCCACTAAGCCCCCTTCCCCCACTCCCCAAGTTTGGAAGTTCTACAAAGTAGTACCCTCCTCTTTACTGGAGGGTTAGGCCTGTTAGAATTTATGAAGTACATCAAGCTGGAGATCATTTGAAAAACTTGCGGAGTCCCTCCCACTTAGTGAATAAATTTGCTATTATCTTAACGCTCAAGGCGCAGATGCGTTTTCGTCAGCTTTGCTTGTTCATAACGTTGGCTAAACAAAGTGAATTTGTTTATTGGAAGTCTATGAACGTAGGTGTGTGAAGAGCTGCTTCAATGTGGAATCATCATAGACATTTTTAATAATATTTATGAATTTCACCGTGAAAAACAAGGGATCCATGGCGTAACATTATAAAGTAAGTGACGTCTCTTTGGTACTAACCCTTATACGGTGAATATTTTAGTTTGGGAAAAAACATTTTCTTAATGAGATCATGACAGGTTCACGTATGGCAGGAAGTCGCCAACAGTAAAGAAACGGGTTCAGTGCCGAGTTAAGATACGCTGCTGTATTCGCCAGTTTCCAAAGGACCGGTGAGTTTATATCATTTTCTGAAACAATGCTGAGAATCCAAGCAATGAACAAGGGAAGATAACATAACAGTAAGAAGTAGTAAACAAAGAACGAATTTATGCAGCACTTTTTAAGGCGTGCCACGTTTAACTCGTTTGTCACATAAACTGCTTGTTCTTGAGCTTGGATTTCATTTCTGTGACGGAGGACGACTCGGTAGATTTTAATGTAGATTGTTGAACACGTACTTATAAACACTGCCATCGCAACTGCAACCGCGTAAGAAAATACAATCGTATTCCACAGCAACAGAGTCGCACAAAAGGTGCTTCCAACCCAACACAAAATAATAAGAGCATAAACACGTGGAATGGTAACGATGGTGTCGTATCTTAGAGGAAACTGAATCGCTAAGTATCTATCCAAGCTTGTGAGTGTTACATTTGCAAATGAAACCCCGCAAAGCACAAACGCAATGATGAAAAACGTTGTTTCAAGTCGGCAATCACCTTTTGGATATCCATACATTTTTAACAACTCTACAGCGATGAACAAAGGTTCCGCAATTGAACCAACGGCAATATCAGAGAGTGCGAGACCACAAAGAAGCAAAATTGAAGGGTAACGTAACGAGGGCGTTTTCCACACCGCGGTTATCACCACACTGTTTCCAAAGATCGATAATATCATTAGAATGGTGTTCACTGTGGAGTTTAAAACGATGAAGAGCCGTGGAACGTTTGCATTTTCGAATGCAGTGTAGCGATGGCACAATCCGTCCGTGAACGTCACGTTCGCAATGCGAGAACAGTTCAAGCAAGACCTTTCACTCATTATCAACGGTGCTTCACAAAATGTTAAAATGGTCGATGGAAAAAGACATTTTATACTGACGATATATCTTTTTGGTTTTGTATTTCAGCAAACCTTCCTTTTCGTCCCGAAAAACGGGAAGGCGTAATCTTTGTTAAAAGACTCGACGACCATCGACGCCGTTTACCATGATTATTGAACAGCAAATCAGATTGAGTTCTTGTAGAGATGTGCAAACCCAGTCGTTGATCATTTGACAGTGTGTCAAACCTCTGCGGCTTTACGACCAAATAATTGGATTCTTTGGCAGAATTTGCAATCACCTTACTATGTCGTATTTTTTTCACTGCACGAACCGCAGGCTTGATGCTTTAAGTTTTTGAGCACTTAAGAAATGAACTCAAACAAGTCGTCTTTTTGTCTCGACGTTTTCGGTAGTACGACTTCTAAGATTGCGTGTCTGATCGAAATTGTAACATCGAATTCTGAAACTGAAGTGTCTTGTGATCACAGTGCTTGAATCATCACCGGCTTGCCTTGGATGCCCTCATTACGTGGGAGGAGAAATATAGCTGCTTTTGACAGTTTTTATTTTTTTTTTTTTATCAAAACTCAAAACAGCCCAACAAGTTTCAGGAACGACGTTTTAATTTCTTATTGGTCCAAAGCATCGATCATGCCAGACGTTTAAAGGCTTGAAAGAATGCTCATTCATGTAGTTAGTTTTGCCACATCTTAAAAAAATAAAAAATCTTTTTCTCTTCGTTTATGAGAAAAATTTCGTTCAATAATCAATTATTATGAATGCGATCAGTGATCTTCCGTCCATTCCCTCAATTTTATATCAGCTATCATTTACACTCAGTGAAAATTTCCCGTTTGAGAAGTCCCATCGTTGTGCGTTTTTTAAAACAATTTTCTCCATGAAAGATCAAAATGGAAAAAACAATTGTGAATCATTGATGAAAATTGTCTATTCTGTTCCTATGGAAACATTTCTCTCGTAGGCCTGGAGTTGTGGCTTTTACTGGTACAAACTACATGAAATCTATTCTGCTTTGAACATCTTCCACTTAAATACATCACATTAACTTAATGTCCCCGTTTTAATTCTTTGTAACCATTTGTTTCCTACAGTTCAGGGCGGTTTGGTGACCATTTGACTCTACAGCCACGAATCCTGCATCGAAAAATATTAATTTGAATTGTTTTTTTGCGGCATCTGTTGAAATTGTCGTATTATCCTCAGTTCATATGGTTACGAGCCTATGGGCTGACTCATGCATTTTCGTTTCTGTGTTTTGAAGCATTAGAAGCCCTCCGTAACAGAATGGAAAAAAAATTAGAAATGCTTCGTGTAAATGTCAGTGAGATCTCCCTCTGTTTGCAATCGGGACAGCTAAAATTGCGTCTGATAGAAATTCTGATTTGGCCTTTCTTGACACCGAACAGTCATATGAAAACAGGAATTATAATTGGTTTCCCTCGGAAGCCTTCATTACGTGGTTGTATATAGCCTCAATAAAACTGTTTTAACAAAAGTTTTGCTTATTATGGTTTTGGACTGACTGTGTCTTGAATCTTTCTTTATGAAAGGAAGGAGAGTGTCTGTCACTTGCTGTGTCAGCGGCCAACGACTAGAAGTTGGGAACTTTCTTTTATGCTTTTTGTTTTATCGCAAACAATTCCTACCAATACTTTATCAGAGAAAAATTAAACCATCCATTATTTCGTGATTCACGAAAATTATATAATTTTATTATATAGATACTGATGAAATACCAGGATTTCTCCTTTTACTAAAAAATCATATCTTCACTGCGCGCAGTGAAGATACTATTTTTCTCTTTCACGTGTGAGGATATTGGTGTTGCCATGGTTACCAACATAATTACCCAATTGCTGTTTCGAAAACGAATAAAATTAGTTGTCTTTTATGTGAAAATTTCATCAGTATCTACATAATAAACAGAACATTACGTGGCCGCTTGGGGATACGAATTTTATCTTCTCGTGCTGAAAGTATCTCTCACTCGTTCGCTGCACTCACTCGTGAGAGACACTTTCAACCCTCGAAAATAAAATTCGTATCCCCGGGCGGCCATGTAATATCCTCTATTTCACATGATTGCCTAGCGTTGTCTTATAAATTCAATTTTTTTGTCTTTCACGTCAAATTTCGACGTAAAAAAGACAAGTTGAGTCATCAGTGAAAGCAATTAACATTTGTGTTTGGGAACCTTTATTTCGTAGGACTGAATGAGTGACGTTTAGGAATAAAAGACTTTTGATGAAAATTTGAGGTATATTTCACTCGTTTTTACAAAGCATTAGTCTGAAATTTGTAGTGGCCGGCGATTGATGCAAGTAAAGCTTGCAATATTTTTAGTTCCCATCGGTGCCTGAGAGCATCAAATCAACTGTACAATGTTTGTATTCGACGCGATGAAAGGTCAGAAGACTACGGGGTTTAAATTTCTCAGTTTTAAAGCATCCAAAATACTGATCGAAAGGTAATTGTTGGATCGATAGACAGAGATCGGAGCTCCAAAGAAATCGTTCTCCTTTTCCATCTTTGAACGTTAAAAAAAAAACCTACGAGTCGTCAATTTGCAAAAAAATTACTGTTTGACCCTCTTCCTACTATCTCTTCAAATTAAACTGAGATAAAGCATCACAGTTGAATTCATGATGAAGAGGTTTTTAAAGTGCAGAAAATCTTTTTAAACAACGATAAAACAGGACCTCTTATAGCTGGGAGTCGCCAACAATAAAGAAAAGGATTGAGTGCTGAGTTTACATACACTGTTGTGGTGGCCACTCTCCAAAGGATGGGTGAATCGGTTTTTTCGTCTGTCAAAATGAGTAAACTGCAAGCTACAGCGAAGGGCAAGTAACATAGCATTAGGAAATAGTACACAAGGAACGTGTTTATGGCAGATTTTTTAAAACGCGCCATATTCAACTCCGCGTTTGTCGAGTGGATTGCCTGTTCTTGAGCTTGGATGACGCTTCTATGGTGGCGGACGATTCGGTAGATCTTGACATGAATGACTGTTGACATCATCAGGAACACTGCACAAGTAACTGTCACCAGGAATACAAAAATGACTCTATTCCACAGCAAGAGACCAGAACAAAAAGTACTGAGAACCCAACACGAAATTATGAGAATGTATACCCGTGGGATAGTAACAATTGTATCATATCTTAGAGGATAGTGAATTGCCAGGTATCTATCCATGCTTGTAAGGGTTACGTTTCCAAACGAAACCCCGCAAAATACGAATGAAAGTACTAAAAATCCCGTTTCCAGTCTACAATTATCTCCTTTTGGATAACCATGAATTTTTAACAGTTCCACGGTGACGTAAAATGGCTCCACGATCAAACCAACAAAAACATCAGATAGTGAGAGACCACAAAGAAATAAAATTGAAGGGTAGCGTAAGGATGGCGTTTTCCACACCGCTGCTATCACCAAGCTGTTTGCCAAGATCGATACTATCATTAAAATGATGTTCACGGTGGAATTAAGGATGATGAACAAGCGCGGAATGTCTTCATTTACAAATGCAGTGTAGCGACGACATAGACCGTTGTTCGACGCTGTATCTCTCACATCTGAGCAGTTCAAGGAACAATTTTCTTTCATATTTGAGAACATGTATGAGTTTTCAGTTTCCACTTGCCAATCTGATGGGATCTAAAAGATAGCTTCTTCGTTCTCCGCTCTTCAGCGATATTGTGTGTTGTCAACGAAAACCAGACTGGAAGACTCAAGCATAGATAAATCTCAACCTTTGATAGGCAACAACATCATATAAAAGTGTTTCGACCTACCTCTATACATCAAGTTTATATACCAAACAATAGAACATGTCACCAAGCAGCTGGTGTCATCAAACAATAGGCACTTCAATTTCGCATTTCAATCATTTGGGCCGCCTAAAGGCAAGCTTTGCACTTTAGCCTTTCAAGCACATGACATTCTTTATAATTATTTCTTGGGAGTCATAAAGTAGGTGGTTTCTTTGCTGTCACAGAACCCAAGGATAAAAAAATTAATCATGTTCACACAAAATTTACCCTTCAACGGTCATTCTACATGAATGAGTGTTTCGGAAGAATCGTTTTTTATTTGCTCAAAACGAGACATACTCATGGCGTCATAAATCGTCAATGTGTTGAACAGCTTTAATGCATATGTTGTACTTAAATTACTCATTTGTTTGATCAGGAAATGAGTTTGCAACTACAGGTGATTCTGAAAGTCGTGGGAGCTGTAATTGTTTCCCTTTTTTAACTTCCTGTTCTCAAACAGTGCATGACAAGCACTTATAATAAAATTTCATTTCATCCAATGTAAGCAATAACCTTTGACCGAAAAACTCTCTCTTTGATGGAAATTGTCTCTCAGACATGCTAGTTTGTACGTTTGTGTCGAGTCACACCTATCGCAATTATGAGAACTTTTTCTGAGATAGCTACCCATCAGTAAGCCAAGGGTATCATTTTGATGCGAATGTGGGGGTGTCTCATTTTCTAAACCTGCGAACCACCAGAAATTCTCTTCTTCTCACAATAACAGCAAAATGACACAAACCACGTCATACAGAAGATGATACTTTACCTTTTCCGATCACGTCGAACAACAAACTACGTAAATCTGAGAGGTATATTTTATCCTCAAGCCGTTAATGGTGGCTCATAATGTAATATTTTACAGGTTGTTGTTGACTCTAATTAGGGGCGGAAATAAGCGCAACCCTTTTCATTTAACCATCAGGAAAGAACTAACTACAGTAGTTTTTTTTATGGGCCCAGGGAAATTTGACTATAAAGAAGAGTTATTAAATACCTTTGTTGCATGGAAAAAGAAATAAGTAATTTGTAATGATTGTGAAAATGTCTCTGAAGTAAAAGGATTGATACAATTGCTCACTTGAAACTAAAGACAAATAGCACAGGCTATGCCGCCATTATAACAATATTGGATAAAACAGTGCAGTAGGCAGGTGGTGCCGTCGATAGTGAATGTTTGAGAGCTTATTTAGTGAGAGAAAAAGGGAAAAGAGGGGAAACAAAAATTTATATCTTTTATGAAGTGATTTTTGATATATCGAGCAATTAAACAAGCTTCACAGAGAGTATTTTTATAAGATCTGATCTGTCATAATTCGATATAGCATTTAGCAAAAGGCATAAATTCATTTTATTTTTAATTGCATCGGTAACTTAAATGCGTGATTCGGAGGGCAAGCGGGTGGGGATGTTAGCAAGCTAGTTTGAATTTTCTAATCGATTTGAAATAAACGGAATAAAACTTGAACAACTTGTCTTATTTCAATAATCTCAATTTCTTTTTCATTTCCCTTTTCGACACAGGCTTTTAAAATTGAATGTTTCATATCTTCCTACAAGCTTGGAAATAAAGTGATTGATAATTCAGCAGGGAATAGTGGTCGTAATGGATTTAATAGATTGCCCTAATATACTGTCAATACGAGGGCGATTTCGGCCAAGGGCAATATTGGTCAAAATCTTAAATATTTCATGTAGCAAGGAAGAGAGCGGCCAATAAATTGAAACAAGTACGTGCTAACTAAAAATTCAAGGGTAGTGCGCATGTTACAATCTTGTAGTATTAACTGGTACAGGTCAGTTGACAGAAGTTTGGAAGATTAACATCCCATTGAATGACACAAGTCTAACCGGCTGGCTGAGATCGCACAATTACATCATAATACGCAAGACGTCCTCTCTTAATTGCATCCTCTATAACTCAACAAGAAATACAACATTCGTTAGAAGATCGAGTACTCCCTTTCATTAATCTATTATAAACAATTTGGGACAACTTATCATCCTCCTGTTACCACGCCAACTGCGATAAAATTACTTGTTTTTGCCTTTCATCCAAGAAGCCCTAACTAGTATTGGGGAGGCATGGGTACTAGTCCTGCAAGCGGTTTACGGCTCTTCTTTCTGCAATTTTCGAAAAATATAATTTACCTGTGAAGGTCAGTTTGTTATTTGACGAGTCATTCACAGACCAAATAAAACTTATTGCATACATTGTAATTACATTACATTTCGTACATTTACAAATAGAATCCGGTTACTTCAAATCTTCTGGAAAACACGATGGGACAATTTTTAATGCAACGCTATTTAGAGGCACAGGTTGCCCAAGCTCTGTCACAGGATCTTCCACAGTGAATTATTAAAGAGTTTGTATAGTGGTTTAGTTGGACTTGCTTTTGAGCTCCGTAAATTTAAACTTGTGTGAAATAATCAAAGAAATAAAGTCTTACCTTCATAGAGAGTCACTGTGTTGTTCTCCTCGCGATTTGAGGCCGTTTTGATGTGTTTTAGCTTGACGCCCTAATCACCACCGAGTCACGTACACAAGATGCGGGAAGGTAGGAAACTTCTTTTGACACATGCTCACCAAAATCGCTCGAAAACAACACTTAAATACTTTCCTTCAAATCAAATTAGCAGCACGAAAGCCAAATAGTTGCCCTTTAAGTTCACTGAAAAAAATCCCACAAAAGTTGGTTTGTCGTGCAACCAATCCAGCGAGAATTTCAAATTAACGGCCGTTCTGAATTCTTCTAATGCGTGGAAGGAATATCTTGTGCAGCTGAGAGACCGTTAATGCGCGGTCAACCTGGACCCTAGTCAAATCTCTCTCAACAGGTCCTCCCCATAGTCTTTAATACCAACCCTTCACACAGTAAGGTATCCCGGGTAAGAGGATATTTGTAAAAATCCATTGAAAACAGTGAAGATGGACAGTATCGACGATCTAGTCAAGTCGATGAATTTCTCCTCTGTTCTCCGATATAACAGAATATCAGGATTTTTCCTTTGCTTTTCGTATTTGGCCCAATGCAGTGCACATTGTTTCTTGCAAAATGTCGAAGATTTTTCTCTTGCTTTCATACAATTAGACGAACGAAACGAACGAAACCGTTTGCCAAGTTGTTAGATCGATTGTACAGTTAAGGAAAATTTCAGCTTCAGGCCAATCCGTTTCACAATTCGTATTTATTTTTTATTCTTGCGTGCCTCCCCTTGTATTTACCATATCAAATAAATATTCCTTGACTGATCCTAAATGTAAGTGTTAGGTTTCACTCTTTTTGGCTCGTTTCGAATGGCTGTATTTGGCCAAATTTCGTGAAACGGCAAATCTATATAGCTTTTGCGACTTTGGTCACGAGTTTATATCTACGATAATCTACGCTGTTCGGTCAAAGAGAAATTTCAGGATAATCCGAATTGTCAATGCCGCCTGTAGCTAGGATGTCAAATGCAACACGGTGTTTGCTCTTACAATGTCAAAAATGAAAATTCACCTCATTCAACGAAATATTTACCTACATGACAAGACCCTCGAAGTTGTAAATTTTTCAATAAAAGCCTTTGGTCAGGTGGAACTAGTCAATATTTGTGCCTTCATGATGGGCTTTTCGTTTATTCAGGCCAAGTTAAAATATTTTGACTTGTTAAAATTGGCAGGATGTCCACTCGAGGATGTCACATATAAAAACTTGACAAATTTATCATTTTGCTTTGTTAAATATTTAAAATGTAAAATCCCTCAAAACTTTATTCAAAATCTCGAGGGTTTGATAGTTGTCACGTCAAATCATACGCAATTCAATGATTTAAATGATAAATACTGCATGAAAACTTACTTTTAAATCATCGCACATAAGAAAAAAAAAAAGAAATTTTAAATTTTGAAAAAAAAGTTCACCTGGTTGTTGCGTTAGAGATGGCTTGAAGATCTCTTTGAGAAAAGGCTGTAATAATCTACGAAATAAGAAATACATTGGTTCCCACCAAGAGTGTAATAATACCTGCCAAATCATTCCAAACTGAATCAGTTGCGTAAGAGTGCCCTCTAGCTGTGACCATCAGGCTTCAATCAAAAGCGGTCTGCTTTGTTTGCGGTGAATGTTTTGAAACAGAACTGCAACTAACTTGACTCACCAGGTAAGTGCTATAGCTCCGGTGAATCGTGCTATCAGGCTGAATGTTGTTGAAAATGAAACATAAAAGTTGTATGTTTCTTCACAAAGAACGGATCAGGAGAACTAGAGGCAAGCAATGCCATTGCATATGAAATCTAGATATATAGAATTATTTGCTCTCGTTTATCGATCGTTTTGTACACTTTACAAAAATGTTTTCGATTTCTATTTAAACTTACCCCTTCTGACAACAGATTTTTGTGTCGGAAAAAAAACTCCAGAGACGCCTTTACACGTGAGCAGAAAAATACATGTTTTAAACAAAAGCGGAATACAAGCTATGAAAATTAAGTCAAATTGATTCATGATCAAAATAATTTTTAAGAGGTCTCCTCCATCAATATGCCAACTATTTGAAGAAAGACATGAAAGCTCAGCTTCATAAATTAATTCTGCCAAAATCATGATTCTGCATACAGAAGGACAGGGGTGACTAAAGAGACACTTTAAGATCATTCTACGGTAGAAGGACTTTCATAGACAAAAAGGTAACAAGATAGCCTCCATTAAGTAAGATATAGAGGACCAGCAGTACTTTTGGTCTCCAGCCCCCGATTGGGACTTGAGAATTAACGAGATTACCTATAATGGGAACATCAATCTACGAATAGATGATGCTGCGAAAATAGCGAGTGCCATAAGTTTTTTTTCTTATTTATCTGTCCTTCTCTATATTTAAGTTTTTTTTATATGCGTTATTAAGGGTGCAGGAGAAATCACCGAATCAAAGCAAGGTAAGGGGAACATAAAACAAGAGGCTGCCACTCCCTCGACAATGCTCCCGTGATAGAAGCGCATCTTACCCGTAGCTGTTCATTTTGCTGCACTCTCTCACTTAAACCAACGTAAACCAAAACATTTCCAGCTTATCACTTCATCACTGCTTCATTGAAAAATCTACGAGTGCCAATAGTATTTCTGCAAGCGCTTATAGAGCGTTAGAATTTGTTTCTCTATTGTTTCATTTTTTTTTTTCTAGACTTCCGTCGTTTCTCTCTTTTCAGCTCAAAAGTGAACGATATTATGGGTCAAACAACGAAAAATCGTCACACTCAGTCTTTCCTTATGTGCCATACATCAAACAAATACATTTTCTTTTCCTTTTTTTGTTTTCTCTTCTCGCAATGTTATCTTCTTTTTTTCATTTATTTATCTTTCCTAATCTTAAGCAGAATTCAGCAAACACTTGGTCCTTTCCTTTACATAAGCACAAGCTTAAGTCCTTCCAATTACTCGCGAGCTGAGTATTTACAACCATAACCTGCATGAGTAATCATTTAAAGTTTCAAATCTTAAGAAATTTCAAGTCACATTTTTACCTATAGAGAAGAAAAAACATTTGGTCCCACAACCTTGCTCGTAACTAAAAAAAAAAAGGAAACAAAAAACCAAAATAAATAATTTGAGCTAAACCATCGGGTGGGTGTAATCAATTCTTGTCTTCAGCACTGACGGAAGGGTTATTTACACAACAAAACTAAGTTGAAATTTAAGAAGCCTGGCATAAAAGAAGGATTCTACGTTCTGAACTTATGGTCTGTGAACGGAATCCAAAAAGCGGCACGTTTTTCCCAGGAACGAACGAAGCTACCACTTTTTAGGTTTGATTACCCGCAATACGCCAAACAACCATCTCACAATGCAAGATTGCATAAAATTTCAAACGCATTTGAGATCTAGAAGAACGTACGACATTGTTCAACTCAACTAAACACAATAACTTTATTATTGGTAAAACGGAACTTCAGCACTCAAGGGAATGTGCATTCAAATTGTTCATGGAAAGCCATTGTGTTTACTAGTCCTTGTGGAGATGTCTATTATTGATTCTAGCGGCTACTTAAAACAGCAAACCCATTGAGCCACGTTCGTTTACGATTCGATTTGAAAACGCTAATGGAGGTCTTTGATGGAGGTCCACTTGACAAATAGTGTCGAATGCGTGGGGCATTGCTAAATTATCAATGAGTGTAGAAATTGTGTGGAGCTTATATTTTATCAGTAGGCGGATAAATCAACAAAAGGCCTTTTATTTTTACTCTTATGTCGGCTTTATCAGGCAAGCGTTGACAGTGCCCAAGGTTAGTGATATCTATTGTGAATGGGTGTTCTTAAAGGACGTATCTTAGTATTTCAGGGGTCAAGATTGCTGAGACAACAGGAGGAAAGGTAAATTAAGCGACCGTCGTATATCGCCAAGCTTTACCTCGCTTCAGTGTAACGAACAAAGTCCTAATGTAAAAATCTTTTCAGGCCAATTAAGATGGCAGCTTCCGTTTGAGTAAAACGGGCTGTGAGATATTTATTCGGACCAGTAGCTGTTTTTTGGCCTTACCTTTCATTCATATTTTCTATCATTGGTTATTCAATGGAAATTTCTTCTACCCAAATCTTTTATACAACGCTAACCGTGGGTTGTTTTGTAATGTTTACTTTATTTCCTTGCAGCGAGTAACAATACTGTAAATCTACTCACAGGCAAATACATTCGAGTGCAGTTCAATTTTAAGCCATGTGACAAAGATATCTATCAATCAATTCTTCCGAAGGTAATTAAAACGGGACAAACTCAGTATCTAACATGGCCCGCCTTGTACGGTAAGAGGTGTTTTATCTGGCGCTAACTTCGTTAGAGTTGAAAAAACGACGCAGGTTACTGATTTCTTCTTTGATTCAACGAATGATATTAATAATGAATGAACTTAAAATGAATTTTGAGACTCGTTTTCTTTTAAAATCGAGACCAACAGAGTGGAGAAAGTGAATCGGGAGTCGCCGATATATCCTGATTTCAGTACTTGTACGGCTAATATCAAACCATTGCCCAAAATGTATTTCACCTTATTATGAAATGACAACTCTATGCAAAATTTAATCCTGCAAGACGTATGAATTACTTCTTGGCTTTAAATTTGGAGTAAATAATCAAACAGATTGAAAGGACTTGGTATCATATCATAAAATTTAGACTTTTTAGGGCACGATTAAAATATTTCACGAAGCATTGATTTTTCGGAGAACTTGCTCAGCTTTTTGTGTGCCCCGTGGCGTAAATGAAAATTTCTTTCCGTGGCCAGAAAAAATTAACAGACCTTTTTTAAAGTTTAAGAGGACTTGTGGTTTATTTACTGCTTCGATCTGTTGGAAATCAGATATCATGCAGTACATCCTAAAGTGAGACAATTGTGAATTAGAGCCACTATACTTCGTGTGAATTGTCATTGCAGTTGTAGATAACCTTCACTGTAAACTGTGAAGTAGAATCTCCTCTAAAGAAAATATTATAGAGTATTGGGGACTTTACAATGACTCAGATGAAGATAATGTTAAAAATCTAACTTCTGCGACTGCATTATAAACTTGAACTCTTTGCATGGCGAATAAGTAATAACTCAAACTTTAGGAGTCTCTCAATCAGTCTATTGGCTTCCATTGTTTGATATGATTATCGTACTCGAGCTAAATCCTGTCGTATTAGACATCGAAAACTCTAGTCTTTCAATTCAGATTTGTTCAGTTTGAATTGGAGCCAAAAGCCTAACACTGCATTACGCTGTAAGGGCCAGAAATGCATAGCTCAAAACAACAACAGAAACTACACACACACCACACACACACACACACACACACACACACACACACACACACACACACACACACACACACACACACGTATACACACTCATTCAAAACAAAGCAACACTTTGTCATTAGACGTCAGTTACTCGAAAATTGGTATTTACGGTTTAAGATGTGACCATAGCATTTTGGTTTCAAAGGGAAACTTTCCGGGGAAGAGTGGTGCTGCCAAAGGCTAATGCTCGAAAACTGTCAGCTTGAATTTAGGTACGGTGGCCAATTTGCAAAATCGACTCGGTTGATAAGACTAAATTATAATGGTTTTAAGATAAGCTCCTGCATGCATTGCATGGTGATGTATGTGGTGGAAATATTTTGGATAGATGTTGTCGTGTTTTGGAAATTATAGTTGAATAGCGGATAATTTATTTCTTCAAACTGACCTAACCTGATTGCTTTCTTAGGCCCTATCCTCACTAATCCGTTTTCAAACGAAAACGGAGCTGTTTTGCTCCGTTTTCAAAAAG